>NC_056745.1:699292054-699592054 GCF_019279795.1 Protopterus annectens
CTCGGGACTACTGTTGTGTTTACAACATGATATCAGCAAAATATGTCAGCAGAATTTGGCACACATACTACACATGCTACTCGACTGTTGTGATACAACATATCTCACATATATAGCATCTGTCTGTCTATTGGTGGATACACATGTAAATGGCCAGGTATCAGTGCTCAGCCAACAACTGTGCAACAGTACCTGGCACACTCCATACGACATACTACCAAACCCCAGCAGTCAGAACACTGATTCAGGTCCAAAGCACCTCCTCACTCTGGGGTTTGTATCAAGGTACTGTATGGGGTACATCATCAACTACTGTGTGCTGACCACAAACTAATTGCCCTGGATATACATATCCAACCTCCACCACCAGCACAAACGACTACAGTGAATAACATTTCAAATGCAAACTTTACACTTTGTAACACTGACATGGTATCCTTTAAGCCCACTGGGCCAGTGGAAGACACAACCCACAATGCTGACCCCTTCACAAATGATTTCTACGGACATCTCCGAGAATGCATGGATCATGCAATCCCATATAAGACCAAGACATTCTCCACAAAGGGAAAGCATCCTGTCTGGTGGACCCCAGCCATAGACAGATTGTATAACAAAAGATGGAAGCTACTGCAAGACAGAGCATAATTCCATAAAGGGAAGGCATGTCTGATCAGCACTAGTAAGGAGCTATTTTCTCTCATACAAACATCCATGGGCAACTTTGAGAGGGAAATCAACAGGGACACTACAGATAACCACAAGGCCTTCTTCAGTTATGTTAGCAACCTGGTCAGAAACCCTCCAATATGCTCATAGTTAGTACACAACAACAAATAATTCATTGAACCCACAGATATTGGCAACATTGTGGCAGACAGGTTCATTGCAAGTTTCCCCCTCCCTCTCCCCCAAACTAAGACATACTTATCCCAGCTGACTGTAACCTCCCTGTCATCACAGATGTCCAGGTGAGAGCCGCCCTCAGAAAAGCAGAAAACATAGCATCAATGGGACCTGATGGCATCCCCGGTTGCATGCTACATGAACTCCAAGAGGAGCTAAACACACATATAGAAGAGCTATGTAACACTAGCCTGACTACAGGATATGTACCTGTACACTGGCGTACAGCAGCAGTGGTTCCACTCCACGAAGAAGGCACATCTACATACCAATACAATACAACACAATACAATACATTACAATACAATACAATACAATATGCTATTGCCCCTGGGACTACAGCAGCATACTGTTCTGCTACCCTGACCATTGTGACACATGTGATGTGATGGTACCTGCTCCTGTCAAACAGTTACACAGGGTGACTCATATGGCATATTACCTATCTGACTAACATTCAGCAGGGGTATGTGTGACATGTACTCATGCGGAGTATTGCTTCTTAATGCTGTGTGGTTTATTGCAGGGTATGTCTTATCTGTGGGTAGGAACCTGTACCTCCGCCATGTGCTCTCTACTGCAGTGTCACGGACGACACACAGCAGTCATTTAGGTTGTGGATGGTGTGAGGTGTTACTATGGTTGTTGGACATCTGTCATGGGTGTGACTTAAGTATGTAAATCCAGGAGTGGTAACCTCTATGTGGGTAGTATGTGTGTACTCTGTGGTGTTGTCAGTCACTGTGCATTGGTAATGTGTTTGAGTGCATTGTCACAGTGTTGTACATGTCACTGTATCCTTCTCCATATCTGTAGCTGTCATGTGAGGTACATACCGTGGCAGCCATTATGTGGTGTGGAGGGGTACACTGACCTACATGTCCATAGCTGACACACCATGTCTGCTGACACATACCATGGGCAGGTATTCCAGGAATAGTGTGCCACTGTGACTATCATTGGGGGGACTATTGTACACATTTATGACCCTGTTCACCCCTGACACATGCAGTGGTGGGCAGCCAATCACATATCTGGTGGTTATTGGTGTAGGTGATTTGAAATGGGGTATGGTACTCCAGTTTTGACACTGGTGTTCACTCCATGCCTTTGTCACCAGGCACCTGTTGCAATGCATCTGTACACATGTTCCTCACTCAGAATATATATACATCTCTCTCTCTCTCTCTCTATATATATATATATATATATATATATATATATATATATATATATATATATATATATATATATGTATATATATATATATATATATATATATATATATGTGTCTGTATACATATACACATATATATTGATGTACATATATTGCTATAGATATGGAGAGGGTGTGTGTGACAGAGAGAGGGTGAGAGTGACAGAGTGGGTGAGACAGGGGGAGTGTGAGATCATCATATACAGTCATATCTGTAGATAGATCTGTCTGTCTATGTATATGTATCTACATATATCTATATCTGTATGTGTGTATTACATATATATGTTTCTACATATTCTATCTATCTACATCTGTCTATGTATTCCTACATCCCTCTCTATGTATGTATACATATATGCATATCATATATATATATATATATATATATATATATATATATATATATATATACATATATACATACATACATATATTGACATACATACATATCCATATGATAGATAGGTATATCAACATGTTTGTTTACAAAACTGTATACACACACTAACATACTGCTAAACATACATAACTGTGAAACCTACTTTGCACATTGCGCTACAACCTACATTCAACCTACATTGATATGTGCACATAGATGCCCTCACATACATATGTATGTACAGCCTTCACTGATAGTTACTGTATGTCCCCTGCCCTATGCACATCTTCATATACATATGGATACAGACCAATGACACATATGGAGGGTTCACAGTATGTAGACTTTTAAAGTATTACTTTACATTACCTGTGTTTGTCACAGCTGCTTGTGTTGCCATTTGGTTTGGTGTCCTGCTGCTCCAGTTGTCAGTTGTCAGCTTTCGAGTTGGTTTTGATGACTGGTTTTGTTTGTGTATGTTTTTTTTTTCTCTCTCTCTATCTCTGTCTCTCCCTGCCTCCACAGGGTGCAATGAAAGTATGCATGTGTGGACTGGGAGTACAGCATGCTTTTGTAGGTATCTGCATATGTCCATGTGATGGCCTCTGCACCAATTGTTAGCCAGCATTTGCTAATTGCATGCAGCCAGTTGTGTACTGATTGCAGTTTTCATTGTGATTCCAGGACAGTGCTATAAAAAGGTATGTGAGATAGGCGTAGCCCTTTTAGAGTTTAAGGGCAGGGACCATGCTGGTATGCTGTGGACACTGTTCTGTGAGTGTAAAGGTTAGTATCTCTCTCATATTTCTGGCTGTGTTGTAGGTTAACATTTCTCCATTCATTTCTCCAGTTTCCTGTACTAAGTGTGTATGTACACTGACACCTAAGACTACTACTACTGTTAATGTGGGTGTGTGCTTTCCTGTGGGACATGTGGTGTAACTGGTATATAGCAGTGGCTCTTGCACTTTGTTGCTATGGCTTCAATATTTGCCCTTTACATTCACTACTTGTATGCCTGCTAGGTGTCTTGACTGTAGTGTGTTGCTGTGGCTTTCCTAATTTCCATGTACATTCACACCTTGGAATGCTTGCTATATCTGCTAGGGTGTTACTGCATGCAGTGTGGTCTGGCCATGGTGTGGGCCTTGACATCTATTAGGGTATTTGAGTATGCTGCTGAGCAGGCCTCAGAGACTCTCAGGTGCATCTTTTATCTGCCTCATGGAATGGTACATATCAGTGGGGTACACCCATTAAATTGTCTGGTATTCTGCAGTTGTGACTGTGGGATAGCATGAGCATATGTATTACTACACTATTTCTGCCGTGCAAGTGGTGCATACTTTCAGTACTTCATAGTTACCATTACATGTGTTGTAGCACCTTGCTGCCTACTGTTTGTACATTTCACAGGGAGTCTGTGGGGCATCCCTGTAACTCAGTCACTGTTGCTATGTCTAGGCTCTTAACTATTCAAATATGGCAGTGTCAGACCTCTCAAGTGTACAGATATTTGCAGGTTGTCCACATTTCTGCCTCATATTTTGGTCAATATCTCATAAACAGCTTTTTCTGGCAAATCACTCTGGGCTCAAGTCAGACTATAGTGACAAACATTTCAGTTTCAGACTTCATACCCTTCCAAACATCCAACAAAATGCAGAACCTGTTACTCTATCAACTGTCTAAGTTTGTTGTAGCATTATTTGGAATGTGTCCCTGTTTTTGGCCCTTTGCTCCACATTTTTTATTACTTAGTCCGGAAGTGTTCCTGTAAGAGGTTGTGGGGTATGGGCAGTGATTATCCTGCTGTGAGTATGTGTGTGGCTTGCAAGGTGCTACAGTGACATTATTACCTACTAGCTACCAACTAGCATGGCTGTTTCTGTTCACACACTACTATTCTGGAAATCCACTACATTTGACAGTAAATATACATGACATGCTTTGTGTACTACACATCCTATATTCCCTTTACATTCATTCCTACTATTACATGATATATTTATTGTAGCACAATGTTCTTATATAACAGTCATGGCTTAGTGGTAAGTCATGCAGACTACTGTTTCCAAGGTCCTGGCTTCGGGACTGACAGTGGGATTTTATTTTGCTTTTGAGCAGACTACAGGACTTGTCATTCAGAGTGACTAAGGCACTTTTAAGCAGTTATAACCGGGTTAGCGCTGGTTTGCACGGAGCTCACGCATGAGCACTGGTGTTCAGCTCCGCTCACACTCGCTTACAACTGCTTAAAAGTGCTTACTCTTGCGCACACCCGCGCTATTTTCTTTGAAAGAAATGAAAATGGGGAGACAGGAAAGTGGTGAAAAAGGGGTCACAAAGAGGGTAAGACAGTAGGGAAACAAGTTTGGGTTTTGCAGGAGGGATGTAGGTAAGGCCCATAGCTGCCCATTTCTTCATCAGCAACAGCTGTGCATATGTTTGTAATTTGGTGTGACATTTGAAACCTTCCACCCCTGAGAGAGGTGTAAGGACAACAATAATACTTGTTGTACAGCCAATTGTAATTGACAGTTTCCATGTCCAGCAGACATGTGTTCTAAATGGGCAGCAATGTATGGGGCATGATTTTTTTGTGGGTACAGAGTGCCCCTTTTTTTTTTTTTTTTTTTTTTCAGGTGAGAGTGGTATGTCAGGTACGGGAAGTCGGTATAGCTGGGGAGGTAGATTGGGTAGCTTAACAGACAAGACAAACAAGACGCATACAGGGGTGGTGTATGACACATGTGGGGGGGGGGTTTACACAATTGACGGGGATGGATGTTTGGATATCTAGAGCCCATGAGCCCACAGATGGCAACAGTGGAACTGATATCCCCACCCATGGGCAGTTGCCACTGTGCCTTCACGGCCCAGGACGGGGCTGTGCTGGGGGCTGTGTAGGCCGGGCAGCAGACACGCCCGTTAGTTGTGCCACCTGTGCCTCAAGCTGGCGTAGGGGCCCAAGAACAGCTTCCCGGATCTCCCTACGCACCACAGTCCGGACACTACGGAGGGTGAGTGGATGTTTTCCTCTGGCCACACTTGCAGAGGGGGGGACAAGCCCCATCCCCTGCAGCGCTTCCTCCCGCAGGTGGCACAGGGCCACCGGAGGAGGGTCCAGCCTGGGCACTACTGCCAGGTGTACTCACCAGCTGAGGAGGGAGAGGTGGGTCCGCTGGAACCCACCTTCCCTATCGTCCTATGTTTTGCATTATGTCATGACAGTTTGGGTTAGTAACGTACAATACCATTCACACTTAGTTGTAACAGCATGCATTAGTATTCCCATTAACCAAACACCCAGATATTCAAACCATTGAACAGCAAGCATAACACATGCATATTTTGAACAGCAATACACAGTCCAACAACATGCAGGGTTGATTGATGGCAACAGGCCATCAGGTTTGGATGTATGAACAGGGCAGATGCATCAACGTACATGCAAATATGTATGAACCAACAGGACAAATGTCCAGGGTGTTAATTGTGATTGCACATACCAATTTCACGTGGAATGGATTATATGTGGTTATAGGGTAGGGTGAAGAAAATTTAATTAACAACTTCAAATACCAATACATATGCTGTACATTTCTAATAGCTGCAGATATATACACACTACAGTTCTGCCTACAGTTTCCTATGTGATAACTACTTCAAGTTGGTGATAGGAATGTTACTGCTACATCAATATACATTTTAATTTTTATTCATACACATTCATATCTGGCTCTGTTCAGCTACATCATCCTGCTACATTTGCTTTATATAGCTATAGACAACTGTGGATGTTTGGTATTTCAGACAACCATACTATCTGCATATTGCAGACTGAGAGCAACATATCCAGATTTTGGGATACACATTTCAGCTGCGGGAACATTTTCAACACATTTTACTATTTGGTTCTGCTTGTCACATTCATTTCATTCTGTACTGACTGCAGTATACTTTATTCAGGAGTTATTACTACTTTATTGGTGGATTCATAACTCTTTCCCACACTCTCTCACTTGTTTTATGTTTACAATTCAGGATGGTACATAATTCTAGGCTTTATTGACATGTTTTACCTGTAGTTATAACAATCCTTTCCAACAGTCTCACTTCTGTCATGTTTCTGTATTTCAACAGGGATATATTTCACACATGTGTTTTACTCAGCTTCTGCAGCTGTACTTTTCAGCCTGCTGCAGGTTATGTACTATTATATTACAGGTGGGACATCTTTATTTCAGACTTAATTTCAGACTTGTTTCATTTTTCTGTTTGGATTACAGACTGCATCACACTTTTGTAATCAAGCAATACTTGCAAATCCTCTTACACTGTTACTTGCACATTTTATTACTTAGTGACTACACTGCTCTCTTTAGCTAACTGTCATACTTATATATTTATTTACAGTTACAGGGAGGGGATTACTGACCTGCCCGGTGGCGCAACCGTGCCAGCCTATCGCCATAGGCTCTACGATTCACAGAACGGACACCTGCAGCTGTAATATAAATAAAGTAATATTGGAATACATATCTCCATAATATCAGCTAGGTTAATTTCTTACATAAATAATTACATGTAACTTACTCAGTAGTGGGGCGCTGGGCATTTGCCGGGCCTCCTGGATCCAACGGTTCAGTTGGTCCTGCTTCCGTCTCTTCAGGTCTGCATGGTGGTGACGGACCAGCTCACCAGTCCTTGGTATCCCTGTGGCACTGGTGAGATCATGAGACAACCGGTCCCACGCCTCAGCCCTATATGCTCCCCACAGGACCTGGCCCTGCATGAGTTGGGCCTCATGATTGTGGACAAGGCGCCAAACCATATATTTGGACTCCTCAATGCCCCACCTTTGTGCTCGAAAGCAACTACCCTCACCTACACCTGACATTCTGGCTGCAAGTTGGTTCTACAATTGGTTATGCTGTGTATTCCTACCTATGGGGCTTATATATGCCGTTTTTCCCACACTTATCTGTGATTGGCCATTTTGGAATTGTATCAGCTTCACAAAACCTGCTTTGTCATGCTCCTCTTTCTATTCATTCCTATATATAAGCTATTACTGCATTCCTAAGTGCAACTGTCGTGGCTTAGTGGTTCAGTACCTTGACTATGGTACATGGTATCCTGGGTTTGAACCTGGCCACTGCTTTTTATATTTTATGACTGTCAACACAGGCTAGGAGGTGTGTCTTTGTAAAGGCAGTTTTGTTACAGCTTGCTCAACGTTGCCCATTGGTTAGCTTGTTGGCACGGTGCTCAGCTCCGTGCAAACGGGTTACGCTGGTTTATGTGTCATTTGGCTGTCAGCACGCATATTACACTCAGCTCAGCTACGGGCACACAGTTTCAGCGTGTTAAACCACTGCTCACCTACGAGCACTCATTTTACACCTGTTAAACCACTGCTCACCTACGGGCACTCATTTTACAGCTGTTAAACCACTGCTCACCTACGGGCAGATGCACTCAACTTGTTAAACTGTAGCTCAGCTATAGGCACATCTGACATTTTTTATTATTTTGTTATCTCACATTTCTTCAAAATATATGGCCCATTTCATTACATTTTACATAAAATATAATTTTATATGTGTACATATATGTCAGGGACTTGTTTTGTGCTTATTTCACTAAAAATAAAATTGATGTTGAGGGAGCTCAAACCATGACTGCCTGCTCTTCAGCCGACGTCTCTACCACTACGCTATTGCTTCTTGGCTTACTTTGCATATGTAGTTCTTATATGCTTTTCCACTGACTGCTAACTGTGGCTAAGCTACGGGCACGCCTGCGCAAACGACCGCACTCATGAGCAAACATCTTTACAATTTAAAAAAATTTATAAGATGTTCATGTGTACATTTTATGTTCGTAGTCTGTGGGGGCATGTGTTGTGTTGTATTTATTCACATTTACATGGGCTCTGTCATGGGGGTTTACTTTTGGGACTTTTACTCTTCTGGGGGCATGTCCGTTTGCAGGGCTCGGCCTACGGACATGCCCCCTACTGTCTTCCACGGACCGTGTAAGCCTTAGGTGTGATTCAGCATGCACTCATGCATATGCATGACATGCTGATGTCACACCTTTTAACTGCAGCCTCCGTGTAAGCCTTGTAACTCTTACACGGAGGCTTCGTGAATCCTGCCCACTGACTTTCAAAATGAACTTTGAACACATAATATACAAGAGATTTTTTTTTCTGTTATCCAATAGCTGGATGGCATTTGATTCTGCAAGCATAAATTGTTCAAAGCTCAATATGCTGAGGATTATATTGACAAATGCTGTTTTCCATACAAAATCATTGTCAGTGTGATTTTTAAATGTGTGCCAGCAGTGATGCCATTTTAGCGACATATCTCCCACCAGTGTGGAGTTTGTATATATAAGTTTAGGTCGGGAGATGTGGGAGCTTACCTCTACTTCTAGAAGGTGAAAAAAATCTTTTTTTTTTTTTTTTTTTTAGCAAATTGTTCTTTGGGGTTGCTCTCCAGTAATTCTGACAGTTAGAGGTTTGATGTTTGACAATCCATAGTGGAAGCAAAATCTTTAACCACTTAGCTCCATTGCTTAGAAAGAAACTGGCAGGAAGCAGAGTGCAAAACTTTTGAGGATCAACAGACAATAGGAGTTAGAAATTTTTGCATGAAGCAATCTTGTCTTGAGCTAGCATGGCTCTGTTTCCCTTGCAAAATAAACCAGTCTGTAATTTCAAAAGTTAAATCACTTAAACGACAAAACAGTGTAATTATTTACAGGAATGACAAGAGCTTTGAAACACTTTTCCCAAATGTTGTAGTTTCATTAACAACAACACACTATTTAAAATAGCTTAACAATGACTGATAAAAAGCTAAACAGATACAAACTTTTAACATTTAGCCTAAAACAGAAGACAAGAATACAGATACAGATTGTCAGAATGAACTTAGATAACAAAACAATTAAAAATTTTCAAGCCCTTAGGTCAGATGTTTAGAAAGAAACAGACAGAAAACAAAAGAGCAATACTCTTTGGCCTCAACAGACAATAGCAGTTACACTTCATGTGTGAAGTTATCCACTCTTGAACTAGCTTAGATCTACTTTTCTCACAAAAAGACTTGGGTTTAATTCCAAATGTTAGACCACTTAAATTACAAAAATAGTGCAGCCATTTAGAGAAATTACTAAATATAGGCTTAAAGAGCTGCCAAATACATTTCCTAGATGTTGTAGGGTGAGAAATAACATCTGACATACACACTCAGAATAAAACACACCCACTCACACCCCCCTCCACACACACCATACCTCTTAACCGTACCTTGCAACCTCTTAGAGCAAGAAATCTGGACAAAGCCATAAATAATGGGGGGACAAAGGCCCAAAAATTGGGACAAATTTTAAATATTGGTCTTGTAAACTTAGAAAGTGGATAGAATAACAGGTTTTGCATTAGCATGAATTTTCTGAAGGATATGAAGTCTGAAACTCAAATGGCTGTATTATTTCCTAACTTAAATCTTCAATGATTTGCTAGAAAACCACAATTTCATAAAAAAATGGACCAAATATATAAGCCATAAATATGGTCATTCTGCAAAAATCTGTACAGTTGAGAGATGTGCTCTTTAACTGCCCAGATTTTTGCAGAATGTCCAGACTTTTGTCTCATATTTTGGAATGTTCCTTATAAAATTTGTGTTTTTCTGGATTTTTGTGACAAATCAGTGAGGACTGAATTCACTAAATAATGACAGTCATTTGAGTTTCAGACTTCATATTCATCAGAAAATGTACAATAACAACATACCTTTTATTCAAACAGTCTAAGTTTATGAGAGCAATACTGAAAATTTGTTTCTATTTTTGGACTTTGTCCCCCCCCCTATATTTGTATTTGCCCAGATTTTTTGTGGTAAGAGGTTGAGAGGTATGACGTGCGCATGCACACACACACACACACACACACACACACACACACACACACACACACACACACACACACACACACACACACACACACACACACACACACACACACACACACACACACACACACACACACACACAAATAAGGTAAGTTAACTGTTAATTTATTGTCTGTTTCTAAAATACCTGTTAACTGGTGTGTTATCTGCTAACCATGTCAGTTAAAAACACTTGAGACAGGATTGTCTTATTGGGTACCAATACAACAGAAAGAGAGCAGGTATCCAGGGAGAGTGCAGATTATTAAGGAAGTACAGGGTGGATCAGGAAGTCAAGTGTGTTATGCATAAAGGGGTATTGGCAGAGGTTTGGCTGAGGGAGCTTTGCAACAGAATATGGGAAACAGAACTCAGGTGGGTTGGATAATCAAAAGGAAATGAGCAGAGTAGCACTGGAGAGTATGGCACAGCAGCACTAGGTCTAGGACACCGTTCAGTCTGGGAAAAAGTACAAAAGTGACAGGCAGAAGATATAAGGACATATGCAGGGGTTATCACAGAGTAGAGGGAAGTGACACAGCAGACAGGAATGCAAAGGGGAACATGGTAGATGTAGCCAGGAGAGAGATTAAGAGACTACAAAAAGAAGGAAATCAAAGTTAAAAAACAGGAGCAGTGACAAGTGATAAGGAGAAGGCTGAGTCAGGGGTGGCTATGCAGGAAGCAACACCACAGAGAGAACCAAAGACAAGTGTGTGGAAAGGGACATTTAGCTAAATGGAAGGGATACAGGAAGACAAGGAAGGGAAACAGATACCCATTATGGAGACAGAGCAGAGGAGGCAATTTAAAGGACAAAGTAGTGACAAAAGAAAGTACAGAAAGCAAAAGGAGAATGACAGGACTTACAGGGGAAGAAAGGAGAGTGAGATGGGGGAGAGAAACAATCAAGGAGGAAGGAAGGAAAGAATGAAGGAAGGCAATCAGCAAGGACAGGGTGGAGGGCTCTGCTGGCTCATGTACAGGGGAAGGGTTATAGGTAAGATGAGTGGTGATATAGACAGGGAGTGAAGTTCTTTATGGTGGAAATGGAGGGAAGAATGTAATTCTGTAAAGCAAGTATGGCAGCATAAGGGGATATGGGGACAAATACCAGAATATAGGGGGAGGACTGGCTGCTTAAAGGTATGAAAAGGCATAGGGCTGAGAAAAGCTGCCTGTTGAGGTCCTTGTGGCACTCGCCATTGTACTGGCAAATGACCTTACTGAGATCTACAGTAGATTACTGGCTAGTGTAAAAGCATCTGAGGATTTGAAAACAGCAAGAGTGACATGTTTATTCAATATGTTGAACAAGGAACATTAAAGGAAGTATAGGCCCTTTATCCTAAAAGCAATGCTATATACATTCATGGACATAGCTATCAAATTTGTAGCACAAATAATCTGGACAAAGACAAAAATAATGGGGGAACAAAGCCTCAACAATAATGACACATTTTAAATATTGTTCTTATAAACTTAGAATGTTGCTAGAATAAAAGGTATTTTGTTACCATACATTTTCTGAAGGGTGTGAAGTCTGAAACTCAAATGTATGTTGTGTTACCATGCATTTCCTGAAGGATATGAAGTCTGAAACTCAAATGTATGTCATTATATAAGCAATTCAGTCCTCAGTGATTTGTCACTAAAATCCACAAAACCACAAATTTTATGAGGAACAGACCAGAAACTTGACACAAAATTTTGGACATTCTGTGAAAATCCGGACAGTTGAGAGGTACTCATGGATAGAGTTCTGAGGAAAGGAAGAGAGTGAGTAGAAAGAGCAGGGGTGAAACTAGCTATTCTGGCATCCCCCCCAACTTTATGGTGAGGAGGGAAAAAAAGCTCCATTATCCAATTTGGCACCCCTTATTTAAGCCTGGTCCATTATTCCACTTCTATGATCTATGACTTGTAGAGCAAACAAAAAGGTAAAAAAAAACTTTTGTCCTTTTAAACTGCAGTGAGAAGTTGCTATAATTTATGCCATGCATGGAGTGTTAAACTGCTTCAGTTCTGACTACAAATGTATTTCTGATGCTGGTTGTGCCCCCTAACATTTTGCTCCTGGGGTGGGCCACCCTCTTTACCCCAACCTAATTATACCTCAGAGAAAGAGAGCACATGAAATGAACTGCAGGCAAATCCAAAGTACTGCACTTGGGCCACTACAGCTGTGATGTAAAGTATCAGCTGTTGAATGGAAAAGATGGTTAGGAGAACAGAAAAAAAGCTCTAAAGGATGTTCCTTACACTTGGACTAATCACCAGTAGTAGGTCGAGAGAGGAGAATGCTGTATCTACAGGGTGAAACACTCCTGAATCTATAAGGTAATGCTACCTACAAGGCCATGGTCATACCACACTCTGAGTACTGTGAGCAGTTCTGGAAGCCAAACAAAAAGAAAGGCATCAGGCTGCCAGAAAGAGTCCTGAAGAAAAACATCACAAGTATGTTTGAATGGAGGGATGTATATAACAACAGCCTGTAACAACTGGAAGCTATTCCCTCTTTAAAATAAAATAGATGGGGAGTATATTGGCAATGCAGGGGATACTGGGGAGATCTAAAGGGGTCAGTTACCCTGAACAGCAAGTATTAGCAGAGAATGAAATGGTAGCAGACTGTAGAATCAAACTATTCTTATATTACTTCTGGAAGGTAAGAGTTATGGACCACAGAATGAACTACCAGACTGTATTGTGAAGAAGAAATATTGACTGAGGCATTCAAGAGGGCACAGAAGAGGTGAAGGGAACAGATGGAGAAAGCTGAGATGGCACAGAGGGATTGCAGTGTAGACAGGATGTCAAGTGGACTCAAACAACAAACTAAATAGGCTACCTATCTCATTCTGCCATCCATCAATTAAGAGAGTGTGTGTGTTTGTGTGTGTGTGTGTGTGTGTGTGTGTGTGTGTGTGTGTGTGTGTGCATGCGTGCATGCATGTGTGTGTGTGTGTGTGTGTGTGTGTGTGTGTGTGTGTGTTTGTGTATGTGTGTGTGTCGGTGTGCATATGCATGCTTGTGTATGAGTGTATGTTATATATCCTACAGGGATTTTAAGTCCATATATCTTCCTTGTTAATTTCTCCTCCATTACTCTAACCTTATCTGTGTCTATCTGAAGATGCAAAATAAAGTTTTACAGGGGCAAAGAGTAATTTTCCTACTTAGCTTTCCATTTTTCTAACAATTTGACAGAATGTTTTGAAACATTCGGCAGGATTCACGATGGCTTGCACGGAGTCTAAGAGTCGTGTAAGACTCCATGCAGCCATAGCGATCCAGGAACAGCCCAAAATACCATGTAAGAGACCAGCTAAAACGTCTCTTACACGGGCAGGGCGTGGATATGCTAATTACCTCACTTGCAGCCGAAAGGCATGCAAATGAGGTAGATTAGCGATCCACGAAGCTAAAACAAGCCCGTGTAAGAGTCGTGTTAGGTGCAGAAATATACTCAGTTGACAACTGAGTACGTTTCTGCAAATAACACAATGGAGCCAAAGTGTGCATATGTGTCAGGCAACATGCCAATGGCCAAATATGTGGCCATTGGCACGGTAGCCCGATGCAAACATGAAAAAAAAAAATTTTTTTTCCGGCAATCGGTGAGGTTTAAACGCAGCGCAGCCCCGCGCAAATGGGCTGCGCTATATAAAACATAAAAATAAAGGTTTTAAACCCACAAATGTGGGTTTTATGCAATGCCTGGATATACAATGCAGGGACTAGCAGACCGAAAACAACATGGCCACCGTTTAGTGGTTGCTAAGGGGGGAAGCTGAGTGTAAGACACGTAACTAAGCATTAGTAGGCAATCCTATGTAAATGAGTGGTAGGATAGTGAATCTCACTGTCACATAGCAAATGAGCACATTCCGTGTAGTGTAAGAGTTAGATAAGGGGGAGTAACAGAGTAGGAGATAGGTGACATCACAGGGGGGAATGTTAGAAAGAAATCAAGCTCATTGGAGCAAAGTGGTATGTGAAAGATGTCAGTCACACAGCATAGAAAGAGGAGTGTCAACAGTGTAAACTGTGGCTAACACCAAAGTTTCTTGCTGTGCGTGCATGCGCGCGTGTGTGCGCTGGGAGGCGCGAGTAAGACAGAGTGCGCGCGTGTAAGGCAGAGTAAGCATGTAGGTGCCTGTTTAAAGATGTGTAAACCTGTTTGCGCTGTCGTGCACATGTTTTAACCTGAATAAGCAGATTCTAGTCTGTGTAAGCATGTGTGCGCATGTGGTAGCCACTGTGAGCGTGTTTTCGCTGGTATACGCGCTGCTCCCCCCTGAGGAAACAGAGAGGAAAAAGGAAGCAGAAGAAATAGTAGGAAGCTAGCAGAGAATACTGGTAGAGCTAGCAGGTGAAAACAATTAGAAGCAGGCAATTACACAGGCAGAATACTAGCCCAGCCCAGCACTTAAAACACTGCAAACAGCATTGCAGTATGTTTCTCTCAAGAGACACTGCAAGACAGGAGAAAGCTATTAGAAGTGAAAACTGAAAAAGCTGCACTCAGACCAAACATGCTAGGGGCTGCCATAGCTGTTATAAGGAGAAATAGGAGACTTGCTGAGGGTGGTGACAATGCAAATGCTGCCAGACAACCCACAGTGAGGAGACGGAGAAGAGTGTACAGGCCCAGGGACACCTACCAGGGGTTACATGAGCTGGAGATAGTGGAGCTCTATATAGTGGACAGAGACCTCCTGCAGCAAATTGTTGAGCTGTGCAGGCCACGCCTCACACACAGAACCAGCAGAGGGGAACCCATCCCAGTGGAAACCAAGGTATGTGTTGGCCTAAGAATACTAGCAACAGGTACCTTCCAGAAACCAACTGGTGATATGATGGGGATCTCACAGGCATCAGCATCCAGGGTACTGCACCAGTTCCTGGATGCCATGTCAGCACATGTCGGAGATCATGTATATTTCCCCAATTCCCATGAGGCATTGGCCAGCAATATGAGACTCTTCCAGCAAATAGTGGAATACCCTGAGGTAGTGGGTGCAATAGACTGCACGCATATACGCATCAAGGCACCAGCTGGTGAGCAGGGTAGGGCCTACATTAACCACAAGGGATTCCCCTCCATCAACTGCCAGGTCGTGTGTGATGCCCAGGGCATAATAAAGAATGTGTGTACTTGCTGCCCTGGAAGCTACCATGATTCCCATATCTGGCATCTGATGCAGCTGTACCAGACATTTGCTAATGGAGACATCTCACATGGTCACTTAGTGGGGGATGCTGGATATGCACTGGAGCCGTGGCTGATGACACCCATCAGAAACGCACACACACCTGAACAAGAACACCATAATGAGGCACACGCACAAACACGTAATGCAATAGAGCATGTGTTTGGGCTGCTCAAGTCACGGTTCCGGTGCCTGGACACATCTGGTGGAGCCTTGCAGTACTCACCAACTACATGTACCCAAATTGTCATGGTATGTGCTATGCTACATAATATGATTCTGCAAAAACAGCTGCAGCAGGACCAGCATAGGGCTGGGACAAACAGCCCCCCACCATTGCCAAGGCCATCACAGGCAGAGCATGACTCGGAGGAGGAACAACCTGAGCCTGCTCCAGTAGGCAGAAGGAGGCGTGCCCAGTATGCCCTGGCCTTGGCAAAGAGGCAATGCATAGCACATACACTGGCTCAGTAGGAACCCTGGGAATGATACCCCTCTCTGACTCACTCATATAGTAAAAGGGACACCTAACATGACACAACCTGCTTTCAAACATCTACAGAGAGTGTAGTATGTGCATCTGACAGAGGCAGCCCTTCAGCACCACCTGAGGCATGATTGCCATGTGCCTGCCTAACATCTCACCCTCACCAAGCATGATGCCACACTATGAAGACAACAAGATCAAGTACAATAATTGGCTGAAGTATTGCTGTTAGTCAATGGGGAACAAATGGCTGACAACCTGGGATGACATGCCGAGCAAGACATGATGCTCCACCTGCTAGGGATAGCATGCACCAAGCACACCTGGCTGTGTGGATACTGGCAAAGGCTGTTGTCACCCCACTGTGCCTTGAATAGGTAAGGCTGGAAATACAAACCCACCACCATAGGTAGCACAAGGGATAACAACCTGGACGTAATGCTACCCAATGCCAGAAGTCTAAACTGCAAGATGCATGCAGACCAAACCCCCCTCAGCATGGAGAATGGTAATATCTGTTCTGTAACAGAAACCTGGGTCAAGGCTCAGAAGAGCACCCTAATACTACCAGGTTATGCCTTATACCATGCTTTACAGCCCCAAAACATGGAACAAACTACAATAGGAGTGTGGCTATCAATAATTGTCAAGGATAACCACACCCCCAGGTTGGTGCCACAGCAAGAAGCAGCATGGACTATCCACGGGCAAGTAACAGTGGCTCAAACTGCGTCCCAGTTTGCAGCCTGCTACAGACCACCCTCCCAAACCCAGGAACCCCAGCCAGCCTTCCTGAAGACACTGCAGAGTATGACTGTCTCACCAAATACCAAACAAGGCACACACAAAGTATGACATAGGTGGTAATCCATTATGTACGGCAGAAGTAATCAAGGACCTAGGGACACAAGTGGACAGTAACCCGTCATGTGACACTCACATTGCCAAGGTGGCCAGGAAGACCTGCTATATTGTCCACCTTAACATGAAAGGATGCACATGTGGATCAAGAGAGGTCACTGTGCCCCCATACTCTTCTCTTATCAGGCCCATACTTGAGAACAATGCCCCATTTTGGATGTACCTTACCTGACACCTGCAGCAGTTAGAAAGACTCAAAACATACCTCACCAAGAGGATAAAGGGTCCAAATATTTGTCATCTGCTGTGTGGCTGAAGAAACCACAGCCCAATTCACATGCATACTGCCCAGTCAGAGGTGATGTATGCCTGACGTACAAGGCCATGTCCAATCCAGAATGAATGGACATGCTCCACTGCAGAAACTCCAAATACAGCAGAAACACCACAGTGAGATATCTGAACCTCCACACATAGATAAATAGGATGTGCTGGAGGGACAGATTCATAACCCAGAGGCTCCTTACACTCTGGAACAGAATCCCAGTCCATGATAGGCTGAGCTCCACACTCATACTCAACAAGAGAAATCCGGTCAAGTGCATGGGAGATAGTAGGTGCACACTGGGGGCCATCTCTGTGTCACATCTAGTAAAGTAAACCCTAAATGGGCATAATATGCACATTGCAAGGGGTGTCAAAAGCCACACACAGTCTGTCTAGGCTCAAACATGGCCAGGGAAGATAGCCTAGTATGAACCTATGAACCTACGATGATACAAATTGTGCAGGACACAAAGGATAATCACACACCTGTCCTAACTGATGGTAGGAACCATGGTGATAATCCACAGATATGCTCTGCATTACTCAAATATCACAAACAATACACCAAACCCACAGACATTGCCAACGTCCAACCTAACAGATTCTTTGCAAACTCCCCACCAGCACTAAACTGCCAAATATCTATCCCAGCAGAGTGCTGGCCCCTTGACATTGCAGATGCTGAGGTAACAGCCAGCATCTACAAAGCAACCCACACAGCATCAATGGTACCAGATGATGTCCTGGGTTGTGTCCAACAAGAACTGTAAAAAGAATGGAACACCAAATAGCACTACTGCTCACGCTCAGTCTTACCACAGGATATGTACCCAAAGAGCAGTGTACAGCAACAGTGGTCCCTCACCACAAAGGTGGTGCCTGAATGGATACTGCAAACTATCACCCCTCAACCCTGACTATCTTGGTCGGCAAAGTAATGGAGAGGATGATCATGGACCCCAGGAATAATGAGATCGGGTACCTACAGACATTGGACCCTACCCAGTGTGGCTTTCATAGGGCAGATCCTGCCCCTTAAACATGTCTGACTCATGTGAAACACGTACCATTGATGAGGGGAATGTGGTTCACACAGCCTATCTGGACCTTGCTAAACCCTTCCATACAATACCCCAGTTGTTCAGTACAGATAAGCTCACCAGCCTAACTATAAACCCCTATCCAAGTAGATGGGTTGCAAACCAGCTCAAGGACAGAACTGACCTGGTCAGAAATGCTGCAGCCATGTCAGACTACAAACCAGGTACAACTGGCATCCCACAAGGCACGGTCCTGGGACCTCTATTGTATGGTATATATGTCACATAGGTACAGGCCAACATGGAAGGACTGTGTCTGAACAGGTTTGCAGATGACTACAAACTGCCCACCATATCAGACCCTCCAGCTGACACAAGCATCCTACAAAAGGCACACATAGAAACAGACAAGTGGTGCCACAGCTATGTCAACAAGCAAAATTCAGAATAGTGTATAGTCATCTCCTGTGGAAACACAGTACGTGGCCACAAATTACCACATAGGTGTTAACCCATTAAGTACATCAGGAGCAATAAGAGACCTGGGGATACAATGTGATAGATATCCTGCATGTGGCAACCATGTGTCTGTAGTGGTTGCAGAAACATACCATATACCCACCTAATCATGAAGGTAAGCACAGCTAGGTCAGAGGAGGTCATTGTGCCTCTCCAGTCATCCATCAGCAGCCTCACAATTGCGTACAATGGCCCTTGTGGGATGTACCTTAGCAGACACCTGCAATCAACTGGAAAGACCCCAGAAATACCCCACCAGGAACTTGCATCTGACAGGTAAACATATGGCCATAGAGTTCATGTGTTGCCCGATTAAACAAACTGCAGCTCCACACAGTGCCATACCACCTGGCTAGAGGTGATCTGTGCCTGATGTATAAAGCCATGACCAAGCTGGAATCAATGGACATTTGGCACCATGTAAAATCTGAATGCTGGTGACCTATGCACATGACAGGCCTGAACCCCAGCACAGACATAAACAGGACATGCTGTACCGATTGGTCCATAACCCAGAAGCTCACTCCACTCATGACTAAACTCCCTGTACAGGTTATCCAGGGAGTCCCTCATTGACTGTCATCCAGAGGAATCATGATGACTGGATGGGAGATGGTAGGTGTACCCTGGATATCACCTGTATGTCACGGGTAGACAGAGGCACAGCACACTAACCTTGAAATATGTCATGGCAAACACCAGTAAATATGTGTGTTGAAGGACAAACACTCTCTGACTAGCATTACAAATGGCCTAGGGCACATTGTTTGTCACTGTCCACACAAGTTGTGGAATACATTAACAATGTCGGACAATCTTGTTCTATGTTGTCCATATCTGAACAAAAAGTAACAAGGTCATATCTGCACAACTGGCCCTCAACCAGTCTGGTGTGCTCACTATAAATATTACAAGCAGTGATAGGACTGAAACCGATGATACTGTCCACCACAGTGAAAGTACTGAACCAGTACACTATACGACAATACACTGTTTGGTCAGTATGAAAGGATGTTGACAACTGTATGCAAACTATCCCATGGCTACCCTGCAGGCACAGCATAATGCCTGTTAGGTTCAGACACAAAGCAGTTGGGCAGTAAGAACACAACCTGATGTCCAACACTCAACTGTACATGTGAAATATAGATGAAGTCCACACACAAACACAAATGTGGTGGACCACAGATCTCAACATATGGAAAGTTCACACTGGGCATGCTCGCACACTTAGATAAATGAGACGTGTCAGTCAAGAAGCCATATAAACTGTGAACTGGGCATGCTCACACACTTAGGCCATGTCACAGTTCAGCAGTTGCACACACATATCTGGCATTTGTATGTGTTAATACAGGAACCTCCCACAATATAGAAATCTGCCCAGTGCACACAGTGAAATTACAACAGAGACATAAGTAAAGCAGTGGATCCCACTCATATGCACAGTACATAAGTTGTTCATAGAGATAGGGAAAGCTATGGCAATAAAGACCCACAAACAGTTTATGAGCAACAGATACTTGCATCTGACAGGTAAACATATGGCCATAGAGTTCAATACTAGGCTGTTGTCCCTAGGGAATACAGAAGGCTATCCACAGTGTATTTGGCGTCTGCCTCTGCAGTACAGTAGGCCACTGTGCCTCTGCAAAGTTAATGCATATATATGCTCCCCCCTTACTGATGGATAGTAACAGATGTACATACCTCTTCATAAATAATGATGTCAGCACACTATACATATGTCAGGAGCACAAATGATACCCAGTAATTTGAATAGTGCGCTCAGCTACTGCGTCTCCCCCAAGTGTCATAACATAGTTAAGTAGGGGTTTGAATCCTGCAAATGCTCAGTATCTGTGAATGTGGGGATGGAGTAGGGTGTGTGCAATTCTATGTATAAGAGAAATGTCCCTTTTGGCAACTAGTACAACACACCACATGCTGCATATTCTATTGTCTAAACACTGATGATGTCAGCACCCTATAAGTACAGCAGGAGAAAGAAAGCCTCCCAGTAATGCAAATAGCATGCTCTGCTACTGTGTCTCTCACAAGTGTCATAACATAGTTAAGTAGGGGTTTGAATCCTGGAAGCACTCAGTGTGTGTGTGTGAATGTGGGGGTGGAGTAGGGTGTGTACAATTCTATGTGTAAGAGAAATGTCCCTTTTGGCAACTAGTACAACACACCACATGCTGCATATTCCACTGTCTAAACACTGATGATGTCAGCACCCTAGAAGTACAGCAGGAGAAAGCAAGCCTCCCAGTAATGCAAATAGCGCGCTCTGCTACTGCGTCTCTCACAAGTGTCATAACACAGTTAGGTAGGGGTTTGTATCCTACAAACGCCATGTGTATCTTTGTCACACAGTTTGTCCATGTGTGTGGGGTGTTGTTCCCAATATTGCACGACATAGATTATATCAGTAATGTCAATGCACACATGATGTATGTGTGTGCCACATACACATATGTACCTGTGACCTTCAATAGTTCCCATGTCTGAAGCCTGCCTCATGTGAATACATGGAATATGCATTAGACAACTTTATGACTGTGGTGTTCTGTGCAGGGGCTGCATGTGGTATGTGAATATACAGTGTGAGTTGTATATGGTGTCATCCTACCAGCGAGGGATACACGTCTGGTCTGGAGCATATAGTCCACATGTTGTTGATGAACAGGTGCAGCATGTTTTCACCTCTTGTGGGAGTGGTAACAAGTTGTTCCATAGCAATTCAGTGAATAAATGCTAGGAACCTTTCAGCTAGGGTCTTGGAGCTAGAGTAATGCTCACACTCTATGTTTGGGTAGTTGCAGTCCACCCATATAATGGTGTTTGTAGAGACCGTCATATTCCCAGTGTTGTCAGGAAGGCCAAGTGGGTTTCCTGGGTATGTGAGTGCCAGGCTATGAACCTGAAGGCAGTCTAATCCACTGTTAGTTGCACATGGATAGGCTCTGATGCTTTGTGCTGTGCCACCAACCTGGAGGTGTGTGTATCTGTGGTGCCTTTGGATACTTCCCCCCTGTTCTGGTTTGGTGCATGTTTAGGGGACAACAAGCATGGTATGAGGTATGACTTGGCAGTAATGGGGTGCACCTGGGAGCCTTGCACCAGGATTCTGTTACTGCACAGATATTGCTGTTCTCCATGCTAAGGACAGTTTTCAGTGCATGCATCTTGAGGTTTACACTGCTGGCATTGAGTAGCATTACTATTAGTGTCCTATCCCATGTGATACCTGTGTAGGTGGCTATGTAATTTGAGCCTTGCATAAAAAGGCACTATGTGTGTAGCAAGAGCCTTTGCCAATATACAACGACCCATGGGTGACAGGTGTAAGCTGTCCCTAGCAAAGCATCGTGGCTTATCTAGCATGTAATCCCACACTGACAGGCATTGGATCCCCTTTGAATGTCACCGAAACATAAGGCAATTGTAGAAATTGATCATCCTGCCTACATATTGTGGCAGTATTCTTGGTGAGGGTAAGATGCTACTCAAGGTCAGGGTCATACCAGCCTGTGCCACATGCTCAGAGAGCCTCTCTATGTCCCCTATCATGTAGTCCAGGGAGGTACATCACAGGTCATTCACACTGGCATGGACAATGACTGAGTCATATTTGTACATGCCTTGGAGTGACCTGTATGCTTGTGTTATGTGGTGGATCATAGTGCCCAACGGGCATCTCACCATGACCTTCTCCTTGTTCAGCCTGGTGAGCGGGTCCTCAGTGTACCTGACAATAGAGGTACCTCTTACAACTGTAGCAGGTGTGTTGTTTAGCCATACAGGCTATAACTGTTCAGCACACAGGCTTTGTGAGCTATGTGTTGCACGTGCTCTGTTCTGGCGTAACCTTTGCTTGTGTGTCTGCTTTGCAGGTGTCTGCTGCTCAGGCAGGATGCTATTCTGAGACTCCAAGAATGTTCCTGTGTGTTTATGTGTTTGGATTGCTGTTGTGGTAGGTCTGTGTGAGACTGGTATTGTATTCACTGTAGTATCCCACTCCACCTGACAGGTTATGCCAGCACTGAGTTAAGAGAGCTTAGCCCCCAGTTTGGCTATGTGGTTGCATCTCTCACATGTGTTGTAAGTTATGGGAAGGGGACCGGGTTGTCTGTGTACATGAGGCAGCTGTAACATTGCCACATAACTCACAGATTCACCAACTGGACCAGAGAGGAGATTGGCAAGTAACCTTTGCACATGCTACCATAGTATTGTGAATCCCATAATAATTAACAACACATAGGGCCAATGGGGAACAAGGTACTCAAGGTGAGTATGTGAGGGTGTAGTGCTTCTGATTTGTTAGTGCTGGCATATATAAATGCTTTCATGAGCAAATGCCAGGTAAGTCATATGCAATGTGTTACAGGCAACTTACATGCAAACAGGACAAACAGTGATGTTCTGTCAAGTGAGACATGGACATCAGTACAGTAAGCAATACAGATGTTACTAGGGATTCACAGAGGCGCTGTAAATCTGCATTGCAGGTGGAATAAGTGTTTCAGGGAAATAACAAGCAAACATGCATGCAAACAAAGCTACAGTCATCAGGCCTGGATCTAGTCTATGCTACAACAAACAAGGTGTATGACTTCCAGTAGGTAACAGTGCAAATATGCAGGCACTATAAGCCTGTACCCAGAAATTCACAGGTCAGATGGGCAGGATCCAGCCTCACCTCCCACAAGTGTACAGACCATGTACCTTCGTAATGTACAGTAACTGGCCTGAAATCCAAGTGCTCATACCTGAACTAATACACATTTCGAATAACAGACACTGAGCCCTCACTCAGCAGTTCCAAACTTAGTAGGATGTATGCTACCTGTCCTGGCACCACAGTATCCTTGACATGTATGGAGACTCTCCCTCCTGTCATAGTTAGTTCTGTGTTTTGGGGCTGTCAAGCATGGTATGAGGTGTGACCTTGTAGTGCTAGGGTGCTCTTGTGAGTCTTGAACCTGTTGTGTATTACTGCACAGATATCAACATCCTCAAACATCCTCATTGCAGAGTCAAGTGTGGACAGCATGCAACTTGCAGATTACATGTCCATCATTGAGTATCAATACTTATATTTTCTTATCCCTGTGCTACCTATGTAGGTGGCCTTCTGTTGACAGCCTCACTACCAGTATGCAAAGATGTGCAGACATTACACTATGGTAATTACTATGGGTGTACAAAACAATACAATGACAATCATACTGTTACTGCATCAGGCATGCTGGGATATACCCACAATGATATCATTACACTGTACTGTTGACAACATGATACTATTACTACACTTCTATGTAGTCACCCTGTGCATCAGCACCATGTTAACCTGTTCCTGCACCGATGTTACAGATTGCAGGAGGTGGCACAGTTTCATCATATGCACAGGGTGTGTACTTGGTATGCCTGAGTCTGCCACTGATACAACCAATTGACATGTATGTGTGTGTGTGTGTGTGTGTGTGTTGGTGAGGGACAGCAGTACAAGATGGGGCAATGTTGATGCAGTGTGTGCGTGTATACGGTAGCCCTAGGTGTTATCAATTCGCATGTGTGTATGCATGCACACAGTTCCACCTCATGGCAGCCATATACAGGTGTTTGTGGACAGCCACAGACTGTACCTGCCAGGTCATACAGATCACTGTCTCTGGCCACGGACACGGTACCTGTGCCTGGCAGGAGTGCTACGGACCATATCAGGTACTAAGCCAGACTGGGTACTGTCATCAGAAGCAGGTGGTTCATGACTGGAGACAGGTCCCTGTTGGGACTGTCCAGAGCCACGTGCACATGGTCTCCTGGAGCAGTCTGATGACAGCACAGACCCAGCAATGCTGGGGCTGCTGCTGGCACTATGGGAGTGTCATCTGCAATGACTGACAGCTGCTGCTGTTGCTGGCATACACCCACATCAATGCCTCAACCGTCCACCATTGCCCTGGCTCATGGACATGTAGTTGTGGAACAGATCTAATGTGTCCCCCCAATGTCTGTCAATGACCTCGGTGAAATTACGGATGGCAGTCGCAACATCATGCATATTGTCATTCATAGCTGTGCGACATGCTCTCAGCTCCCTCAGACTCTGTCTGGTGTACTGTTCCATACGTGACTGTGCCTGCATTACAGCCTGAAACATAGCTGAGGTTGAAAGACCTCTGTGGGCAGGTCTGACAGGGGCAGTACACCCACGGATGCTCCCACGAGAACCCCTGGACATCTGCCTGTGTGGTACATGTCAGGACCCTGGCCATGGCTGCTCTGTGGGGATGCATGTGCCACCGATACCACATTACCCAGGCCAATGCCCACTGTATCCTGTCCATCACCTAGGGACATTGGTGACAAAGGATGTATTGGCAGGATGACTGTGCACATTGATGGGGTCGACAGCTGTGTACTGTCAATTGGCTGACCAACGACGGACTCTGGCACACCTCCCTGTGCCATTACGCAGGTATCATCATTATCACTATCCACGGCAGCTGATTCAGGTTCACTGCTGCACAACACCAGAGCAGCACCAGAACCTGTGGGAGTAAGACAGGAAACACAGTTTACAATGTGTACACAATGTCACCACTGATACACACAGGCACACATGCACACATGCACACATGCGCACATGCACACAGGTACATACATGCACACATGCACACATGCACACATGCACACATTCACACATGCACACAGGTGCACATGCACACATGCACACAGGTGCACATGCACACATGCACACATGCACACAGGTGCACACATGCACACATGCATACAGGTGCACATGCACACATGCACACATGCACACAGGTGCACACATGTACACATGCACACATGCACACAGGTGCACATGCACACTCCTCAGTATATGAGATATCAACACACAGACACAAACACACCTGCAATCAAACACATAGCACTACTGCTTCAGCCTATTATTACTATTAGTATCAAGAGTATTGAAGGTATTGTTATTACACACTCACCAGCATGAATAGGCTGCCTTGCTGTTACACCAGAGGGACCTGCAGAAATGAGACATTTATTGTCAGTGGGCACAACTGTGCCATTGATACTGTGAGTATGATACAGTTCAGTAGTACAACAGTTGGCTTCCATAGGCCTACTGCTGATATTGAGAATATCACTCTTGCACAATAATTACCAAGATAACAGCTACAAACCGAGGACACACCTCACACATGCATAAACTACCAGTGTACAGAACAGTCAACTATACATATGGCATGTTACCTGCATGCTCCGAGTCCTGCTGCTGGGTGGCTCCAGCCTCCATCATTATGCATGTATGCTGCTGCTGTTGTTGCTGTTGGGCTGGAGCCACAACACTTAGGAGTAGTCCCTCCAGTCTGGTGAGGGGGGGATGTATAGCCACCCCACCACCTGTGGCAAGCTGTTGCCTGTGGATATCTGATGCACGCTGATGGACATTTCTAATTAAATCACTGCAGTGATGGCGTACCTGCTCATATGTCCGGTTATGCGTGCCTATTTCATTTACCCGACGGACCAGGTCTTGCCACAGTGCAGCCCTCTCCTGCTGGTTCTGGCTGGTGTTGGAAAAGAGTATTGCAAAATCCCGCACCAGGCTCTGGTGTATCTCCTCATCCTCTGCAGTGGAGTAGGTAGGGTTTCACTGGTGAACCATAGCCCTGAAAAGGAAAAGAAAAATATGTCAGCAATATATGTCAGCAAAATATGGCACACATAATACACATAATACTCGACTGTAGTGATATAACTTAACTCCCATATATAGCATCTGTCTGTCTATTGGGGGATACACATGTAAATGACCAGATATTAGTGCTCAGCCGACAACTGTGCAACAGTACCTGGCACACTCCATACGACAGACTAGTATACTCCAGCAGTCTGCACACTGGTTCAGGTCCAATGCACAACCTCACACTGGGGGTTTGTATCAAGGTACTGTATGGGGAACATTATCAACCCATGCACTGCATGCAATGCACGTTACATATTTCACTGGTAATGCACACTACTCTTACTTGCCATAACCCTACCTACACCACAGTCACATACAGGGTAACACAGCACAACATATGGCAATGCAGTATGTTTTGATCACAATACCTCACACATCTGTCTCTGGCCTCACACCAAGGACATGCACTACCATAACAGACAGACAGTCATGGTGAGCAATCACACCATTACATAACATGCACCCAGTCACTGGCACACTCATTCCACCTCACATAGTTGGTTTGCAATGGGTTTGTGGGTGTGCATTGTGTCTTAGGTAGGTAGTATGCTATTGGCCCTGGGCCTACAGCAGCATACTGTTATGCTACCCTGCCCCTTGTGACACATGTGATGTGATCGTACCTGCTCCTGTCAAACAGTTACACAGGGTGACTCATATGGCATATTACCTATCTGCATAACATTCAGCAGGGGTATGTCTGACATCTACTCATGGGGAGCCTTGCTTCTTAATGCTGTGTGGTTTACTCCAGGGTATGTCTTATCTCTGGGTAGGAACCTGTACCTCCACCATGTGCTCTTTACTGCGGTGACAAGGACGACAGACATAGGTCATTTGGGTTGTGGATGTTGTGAGGTGTTTACCATGGTTGTTGGACAACTGTCATGGGTGTGACTTAACTATGTATATCCAGCAGTGGTAACCTCTATGTAGGTAGTATGGGTGCACTCTGTGGTCTTGTCAGTCACTCTGCATAGATAATGTGTTTGAGTGCATTGTCACAGTTTCTTACGTATGACTGTGTCCTTCTCCATATCTGTAGCTGTCATGGGAGGTACATACCGTGTAGGACATTGTGGGGTGTAGAGGGGTACAGTGACCTACATGTTCATAGCTGACACACCATGTCTGCTGACACATACCATGTACAGGTATTACAGGACTAGTGTGCCACTGTGAATATCAATGGGGAGCCTATTGTACACTTGTTGCCCCTGTTCCCCCCTGACACATGCAGTGGTGGGCAGGCAAGCACATATGTGGTGGTTACTGGTGTAAGTGTTTTGGAATGGGGTATGGTACTCCAGTATCCACACTGGTGTTCACTCCATGCCTTTGACACCAGGCAGCTGTTGCAATACATCTGCACACATGTGCCTCACTCAGTATGTATATATATATATATATATATATATATATATATATATATATATATATATATGTATATATATATATATATATATATATATATATATATATATATATATATATATATATATATATATATATATATATATAGATATGGAGAGAGAGAGAGAGAGAGAGAGACAGAGGGAGAGAGAGAGAGAGAGAGGGGGGGTGGGACAGAGTGAGAGAGATAGTCATATACAGACATATCTGTAGACAGTCAGATCTGTCTGTATATGTATATGTATCTACATATATCTATATATGTATGTGTGTATTACATATATATGTATGTACATATTCTATCTATCTATATATGTCTATGTATTTCTACGTCCCTCTCTATCTATCTATACATATATATATATATATATATATATATATATATATATATATATATATACATACATATCTCGATATACATACGTATACATATGATAGATATATATATATATAAACCTTTTTATTTACACATATGTATACACACACTAACGTACTGATGAACATCCATTACTGTACAACCTACATTGTACATTGCACTACAACCTACATTGATATGTTCACATAGTTACCTTCACATACATATGTATGTACAGCCTTCAGTGACAGTTGCAGTATGTCCCCTGCCCTATGCACATCTTCATATACATAGATACAGACCAATAACACATATGGAGGGTTCACAGTATGTAGACTATTATATTATTACTTTACATTACCTGTGTTTGTTACAGCTGTTTGCGTTGGCTTTGTGATTGTTTGCCTGCTGCTGCTTCTCTTGCCAGCTTCAGTTTGCCTTGGCAGTGTCAGGTTGTGATGGCAACTTGTTTGTTTTGTTGTTATATATTTTCTTTCTTTCTTTTCTTTTCTTTCCCTCTCTCTCTCTCTCTCTGTCTCTACCTCCAGAGGGTGCAATGAAAGTATTGCATGTGTGGACTGGGAGTACAGGATGCTTTTGTAGGTATCTGCACATGTCCATGTGATGGTCTCTGCACCAATTGTTAGCCAGCATTTAATAATTGCATGCGGCCTGTTGTGTAGTGATTGCAGTTCTTACTGTGATTTCAGGACAGTGCTATAAAAAGGTTTGTTAGGTAGGCGTAGCTCTTTCAGATTATCAGGGTGGGGATCATGCTGGTATGCTGTGGACACTGTTCTGTGAGTGTAACGGTTGGTATGTCTCTCATATTTCAGGCTGTGTTGTAGACACTGCAATGCATGTTGTACTGTAACCTGAATACTCCTTCCTCCAGTTTCCTCTTCTCAGTGTGTATGTCAACTGACACCTAAGACTAGTAATACTGTGTATATGGGTGTGTGTGCTTTCCTGTGGGACTTGTGGTGTAACTGGTATATAGCAGTGGCTCTTGCAATTTGTTGCTATGGCTTCAATGTTTGCCCTTTACATTCACTCCTTGTATGCCTGCTAGGTGTCTTTACTGTAATGTGTTGCTATGGCTTTCCTATTTTCCATTTACATTCACAGCTTGTAATGCTTGCTATATCTGTTTGAACAGCAATTCCCTATGTGTTTGTTGTAGTAGGGTGGTACTGCATGCAGTGTGGTCTGGCCATGGTGTGGGCCTTGACACTTAGAAGGGTATTTGATTATGCTGCTGAGCAGGCCTCAGATACTCTCAGGTGCATCTTTTATCATCCTCATGGAATGGTACATATCAGTGGGATACACCCATGAAATTTTCTGATATTCTGCAGTTGTGACTGTGGGTTATTTTGAGCATATGTATTACTACACTATTTGTGACGTGCAAGTGGTGCATACTTTCAGTAATTCATAGTTACCATAGCATGTGTTGTAACACTTTTCTGCCTACTGTTAGTTCATTTCACAGGGAGTCAGTGGGGCACAGTTAACATTTGTTTTCAAATCAGGGACATCCCTGTAATTCAGTCACAGTTGCTATGTCTGGGCTCTTAACTATTAAACTATGGCAGTGTTTATCCTGCTCTGAGTATGTGTGTGGCTTGCAAGGTGCTAGTATGACATTATTACCTACTAGCTACCAACTAGCATGGCTGTTTCTCTTCACACAGTAATATTTTACAAATCCACTAGATTTGACAGTAAATATACATGACATGCTTTGTGTACTAGACTTCCTATATTCCCTTTCATTCATTCCTACTATTTCATGATATATTTCTTTCAGCATAATGTTCAAGTATATCAGTCATGGCTTAGTGGTAAGTCATGCAGACTAGTGTTTCCAAGGTCCTGGGTTCGAGACTGACAGAGGAATTTTATTTTGCTGCTGAGCAGACTACAGGCCTTGTCATTCAGAGTGACTAAGGCACTTTTAAGCAGTTGTAAGCGGGTTAGCGCTGGTTTGAGCGAAGCTCACGCATGTGCACTGTTGCTTAGCTTCGCGCACACACGCTTAGCTAAGTGCACACCAGCGCACACCCACTTACAACTGCTTAAAAGTGCTTACTCTTGCGCACACCTGCGCTAATTTCTTTGAAAGAAAAGAAAATGGGGAGATAGGAAAGTGGTGAAAAAGGGGGCACAAAGAGGGTAGGACAGTAGGAAAACAAGCTCAGGATTTGCAGGAAGGATGTAGGAAAGGCCCATAGCTGCCCATTTCTTTATCAGCAACAGCTGTGCATATGTGTGTAATTTGGTGTGAAATTTGAAACCTTCCACCCCTGAGAGAGGGGTGAGGACAACAATATTTGTTGTACAGCCAAATGTAATTGCCAGTTTACATGTCCAGCAGACATGTCTGCGAAATGGGCAGCTATGTATGGGGCGTAATTTTTTTGCGGGTACAGAGTGCCTTTTTTTTTTTTTCAGGTGACAGTGGAATGTCAGGTACAGGAAGTAGGTATAGTTGGGGAGGTAGGTAGGGGAGGTTAACAGACAAGACAAACAAGACACATACAGGGGTGGTGTATGACACATGTGGAGGGAAACACAATTGACGGGGATGGATGTTTGGATATCTCGAGCCCATGAGCCCACAGATGGCAACAGTGGAACTGAGATCCCCACCCATGGGCAGTTGCCACTGTGCCTTCACTGCCCAGGGTGGGGCTGTGCTGGGGGCTGTGTAGGATGGGCAGCAGGCACGCCCATGAGTTGTGCCATCCGTGCCTCAAGCTGGCGTAGGGGCTCAAGCACAGAATGCCTGATCTCCCTATGCACCACAGTCCGGACACTACGGAGGGTGAGTGGATGGTCTCCTCTGGCCACGTTTGCAGAGGGGGGATGAGCCCCATCCCCTGCAGCGCTTCCACCCGAAGGTGGCACAGGGCCACCATAGGAGGGTCCGGCCTGGGCACTAGTGCCAGGTGCACTCGCCAGCTGAGGTGGGAGAGGTAGGTCCGCTGGAACCCGCCTTCCCTGTCGTCCTATGTTTTGCATTATTTTATGACAGTTTGGGTTAGTAACAAACAATACCATTCACAATTAGTTGTAACAGCATGCATTAGTATTCCCATTAACCAAACACCCATAAATTCAAGACATTGAACAGCAAGCATAACACATGCATAATTTGAACAACAGTACACAATCCAACAGCATGCAGGGTTGGTTGATGGCAACAGGCCATCAGGTTTGGATGTATGAACAGGGCACATGCATCAACGTACATGCAAATATGTATGAACCAACAGGACAAATGTCCAGGGGAATTAATTGTGAATACACATACCCATTTCATGTAGAATGGATTATTTGTAGTTATAGGGTAGGGTGAAGAAATATTTCACTAACAACTTCAAATACCTATACATATGCTGTACATTTCTACTAGCTGCAGATATATACACCCTACAGGTCTGACTACAGTTTCCTATGTGTAAACATAGGCATGTTGGTGATGGGAATGTTACTGCTACATTAATATACATTGCATTTTTATTCATACACATTCATATCTGGCTCTGTTCAGCTACAGCATCCTGCTACATTTGATTTATATGGCTCTAGACAACTGTGGATGTTTGGTATTTCATACAACCATACTATCTGCATATTGCAAAGCTACAGCAACATATCCAAATTGTGGGACAGACATTTCAGCTTCAGTATTTTATTGCACACATTTCACTCTTTGGTTGTGCCTGTCACATTCATTTCATTCTGTACTGACTGCAGTATACTTTATTCAGGAGTTATTACAACTTTATTGGTGGATTCATACATCTTTCTCACACTCTGACTTGTTTTATTTTTACAATTCAGGATGGTACTTAATTCTAGGCTTTATTGACATGTTTTACTTGGTTACAACAATCCTTTCCAACAGTCTCACTTGTGTCATGTTTCAGATTTTAAACAGGGATATATTTCACACATGTGTTGTACTCAGCTTGTGTAGCTGTAATTTACAGCCTTCTGCAGGTTATGTACTATTACATTACAGGTGGAACATCTTTATTTCAGACTTGTTTCATTTTTATTTTTAAATTACAGGCTGCATCACACTTATGTAATCACACAGTACTAGCAGAATCTCTCTTACACTATTACTTGAACTTTTTATTAATAATTGACTACACTGCACTCTTTTGCAAGCTGTCACACTTATATTTTTTAACAGTTACAGGGAGAGAATTACTAACCTGCCTGGTGGTGCAACCGCACAAGCCTATCAGCATAGGCTCAACGATTCATGGAACGAACACCTGCAGCTGCAATATAAATGAAGTAATATTGGAATACACATCTCCATAATATCAGCTAGGTTCATTTCTTACATAAATAATTACATGTAACTTACTCAGTAGTGGGGCATTGGGCATTTGCCGGGCATCCTGGATCCAATGGTTCAGTTGGTCCTGCTTCTGTCTCTTCAGGTCTGCATGGTGGTGACAGACCTGTTCACCAGTCCTTGGTATTCCTGTGGCACTGGTGAGATCATGTGCCAACCGGTCCCACACCTCAGCCTTGTATGCTCCCCACAGGACCTGGCCCTGCATGAGTTGGGCCTCATGATCATGGACGAGGAGCCAAACCATATATTTGGACTCCTCAATGCCCCACCTATGTGCTCGGAAGCAGCTACCCTCTCCTACACCTGCCATCCTGACTGCAAATCGATTCCACAATCAGTTATGCTGCGTATTCCCACCTATGGGGCTTATATATGCCATTTTCCTGCACTTATCTGTGATTGGCCATTTTGGAAATGTATCAGCTTCACAAAACCTGCTTTGTCATGCTTCTCTTTCCATTCATTCCTATATATATATGCTAATACTGCATTTCTAAGAGCAGCTGTCATGGCTTAGTGGTTCAGTACTTTGACTATGGTGCATGGTATCCTGAGTTTGAGCCTGATTTTATGACTGTCTACACAGGCTAGGAGGTGTGTCTGTGTAAAGGCAGTTTTGATACAGTCTGCTCAACGTTGCCCGCCAGTTAGCTTGTTGGCGTGGTGCGCAGCTCCGCACAAACGGTTACGCTGGTTTATGCGTCATTTGGCTGTCAGCACGCACATTACTCTCAGCTCAGCTATGGGCACACAGTTTCAGCATGTTAGAACACTGCTCAACCCCGGACACTCATTTTACACCTGTTAAACCACTGCTCACCTATGGGCGGATATACTCAGCTTGTTAGAGCGTAGCTCAGCTATAGGCACTTCTGACATTTTTTTTTTATTATCTCACATTTCTTCAAAATACATGGCCCATTTCATTACATTTTACATAAAATATAATTTTTGCATGTCAGGGAATTGTTTCGTGCTTATTTCACTAGATTGATGTTGTGGGGGCTCGAACCGTGACTGCCTCCTCTTCAGCCAACATCTCTACTGCTACGCTATTGCTTCTTGGCTTACATTGTATATTTAGATCTTATATGCTTTTCCACTGACTGCTAACTGTGACTAAGCGACGGGCACGCCCGAGCAAACGAGCGCAATTACGGGCAAACATCTTTAAAACTTAATAAAAAAAAATATAACATGTTAATTTTTAAATTTTTTATGTTTATAGTCTGTGGGGGCATGTATTGTGTTTGTTGACATTTATGCGGACTCTCTTGTGGGGGTTTACTTTCGGGACTGTTCCTCTTCTGGGGGCATGTCCGTTTGCAGGACTCGTAATGCAGACACGCCCCCTACTTTCTTACACGGACCGTGTTAGCCTTGAGTGTGAGTCAGCATGCCCTCATGAATATGCATGGCATGCTGACGTTGCACCGTTTAACTGCAGCCTCCGTGTAAGACTTGAAACTCTTACATGAAGGCTTCGTGAATCCTGCCCATTGTCTTATCTGTATAAACCTGAAAAAGGGAGATACAGTGCAATGAAAAAGTATTTGCCCCCTTCCTGATTTTTTTTGCATGTTTGTCACACTTAAATGTTTCAGATCTTCAAATAAATGTAAATATTAGACACATATTAGACAAAGATAATGCAAGTAAACACAAAATGCAGTTTTTAAGTGATAATTTTATTTATTAAGGAAAAAAAAAACTATCCAAACCTACATGGCCCTATGTGAAAAAGTAATTGCCCCCCTTGTTAAATCATGAAGTAACTGTGGTTAATCACATTTTTGGGAAAGCTGAGTTCAATTTCAGTAGCCACACCCAGGCCTGATTACTGCCAGACCTGTTGAATCAAGAGATCACTTAAATAGAACCTGTCAAAGTGAAGTAGGGCAAAAGATCCCAAAAAGGAAGACATAATGCCATGATCTAAAGAAATTCCAGAACAGATGAGAAACAAAGTAATTGACATCTATCAGTCTGGAAAAGGTTACAAAGCCATTTCTAAAGCTTTGGGACTCCAGCGAATCACAGCGAGAGACATTATCCACAAATGGAGAAAACATGGAACAGTGGTGAACCTTCCCAGGAGTGGCCGGCCTACAAAAATTACCCCAAGAGCGAAGCAATGACGCATCCAAGAGGTCACAAAAAAACCCAGAACAACATCTAAAGAACTGCAGGCCTCACTTGCCTCAGTTAAGGTCAGTGTTCATGACTCAACCATAAGAAAGAGATTGGGCAAAAATGGCATGCATGGCAGAGTTCCAAGGCAAAAACCACTGCTCACCAAAAAGAACATAAAGGCTCATCTCACTTTTGCCAAAAAGCATCTTGATGATCCCCAAGACTTTTGGGAAAATATTCTGTGGAATGACGAAACAAAAGTTGAACTTTTTGGGAGGTGTATGTTCCATTACATCTGGCGTAAAAGTAACAAAGGATTTCAGAAAAAGAACATCATGCCAACAGTCAAACATGCTGGTTGTACTGTGATTTTCTGGGGCTGTTTTGCTGCTTCTGGACCTGGACAACTTGCTGTGATTGATGAACCATGAATTCTGCTCTCTACCAAAAAATCCTGAAGGAGAATGTCTAGCCATCATTTTGGACCTCAAGCTGAAGCGCACTTGGATTCTGCAGCAAGACAATGATCCAAACCACACCAGCAAGTCCACCTCTCAATGTCTTCAAAATGAAGGTTTTGGGGTGACCTAGTCAAAGTCCGGACTTAAATGTGTATGTGTGTGTGTGTGTGTGTGTGTGTGTGTGTGTGTGTGTGTGTGTGTGTGTGTGTGTGTGTGTGTATGTGTGTGGGTGGGGGGGTGCGGGCATGTATGTAGAACTTTCTGACTTTTGTTTAAGTAACATTTCTAAGAACGGCAATATGCTTTCTGCATTTTAATGTGCTGACAGTTATAGATATGTAAATGCACTGTCACCCTATCTGCAGTCTGCCTTTAGTCTGAGTTGCAGTTAAAATGGGTCTTTGAACAGACACATTCATTTACAAAAGTTACTAGTAGGGATAAGTAAACAAGTCAGTCAACAAGAAAGCTATGAGTAGGAACAGACGTCATTTTTGCCTGTTTACCAGTGATAATGTTGTCCTTGATTATAAACACTGCATCCCCTCACAACAGGATCTTCAACTCCAGTTTATAGAGATATGTTCAAGTGCCCTCAGATGTGATTTTACAACACCAACATCTCAGTGGTTATTAAAAGCTTGCTTATTTAAAGTAGTGTCCAATAGTTATATCTCAGATTCTCAGAATGCCCATGCTCTTTAGAACAAAATACCTCCTCAGATCTCCATGCATATGCTGAATTTAATTTTGTGTATGTACATGCAGTTCTTAGTTGTTACACTGCTGTGTTCAAGGACATAATAAGCTGCTTGATACGAGAACAGCAGGATAAAAGCTGAACGCCATGCAGAAATCAGTGAATAAAATACACTGCTACAGAGCTATAGACATTTAATAGCTGATTTGAATAATATTGTTCTGGGTTATATGACTGAAATGTCTGATGTTAAGAGTTAAATTATAGTTTAAGTAGCTCTATGAATAATTGTAAAAACTCAACTCCCACATGCATCAGAAGTAATTAAAGTGACCTGTGACATCAGGATGAATAACTTAATAAAACCCCAAGTGATTCAATTAGCCATTTTACTTGGCATTGCTGCTGTTTTAAGTTAACTAAATGATCTCAATAATAGGAAACTAGAAGCCACTGAACTTAGCTGAGGCATCATGGTGTTAGCAAAGCAGTGTGAGTACGTTTGCTAGTGTGGACCACACAGCACTTAATTTCAGTAATGTGCTAATTCTGATGCCATTAATGGAAATGCTAACATATAAAACTCTAAATAAGAACATTATGCTTCATGTTGATAACACAGTATTCACCCACGTTCATTATTTTAAATGAGTTTTAAATATTGGGCAGATATGCTGTTCTGAATGTTTTTTGTAGATAAATGAGGAACATATGTGAGAATATTGTCTTCCTTTGAACTGCCCAAGTGAAGAAAGACTGTCACGAATAGGAAAAACTGGCTGATAGTCCACTTTATTCAAACACAGATATGCTGATAAATCCACTTTATTCGAACACAGATATAAGCGCTTTCGTCTCAGTTAATATTTAGTCAGGAACTTCATCAGATACAAAATTTAAACATACAAAGTAGAAATAAATAGACCTGAATCCATGGCATCACTTCCTCTTTCAAATTTAAAAGGATATAACATTCTAAACAAACATCTTTAAAATTGTTAAAAAGTAAAAAGTAGCTGCAAAAGCCAAAGGAAGAAACATTTCTAAAACACATATGTCTACACCCCAACATAGCAAAACAAGCAGAAAGCCGTTCAATAATATAGCAATAATTCACGCCTGGATGTGGGTAATGCTGGATTTACCCACAGTTGTTGTGGTTTGGTCACGAGAGCGAAGCCCGAGAGGCCAAACAAAGACAACCGTGGGCAAATCCAGCATTACCCATACCCAGAAGTGGGTTATTGCTATTATACAATGACATTATTTAAGAAAAAAAAAATATTACTTTTCTTAAATAATGGCATTGTATAGTGCCTCCTTGCTGCCCTTCCGCAGCTCTCTGGTATTCTGCAGCAGTTCTGATATACTGCGCATGCGTATGCTTACACAGTACATCAGAGCTGTGGGCGGAAGCAACGGAGAAAGCAAGATCTCTGTTGCTTTTTACAAACTGTCTCGCTATATTAAACTAGTTTAACATAGCGAGACAGTGTGTAAAAAGCAACGGAGATCTTGCATTCTCAGTTGCTGTAAAAAAAGAGTTATACTAATGGAAAAAGTCCGGGTGACCAGACCTTTTTCCATTACTATAACTCTGATTTACAACATGCATGGTGATCAATCAGCGTGCATGTTTTGGAATATTAATGGGGGGGGTCGTTGTATAAATATGCAATAATAGTCATTATAAATGGGAACTATAATATTCCTATCCTAATATGTGCAACTTAATTATAAATATAAATATACATATAAAACTATGTATAAATGTACATAAAAAGGGGGGAAATAAAAGTAAAAGTAAAAATAAAGTAACCATAAGTCATATAACAATTGAAGGGGGAAAGTATTTATCTTTTAAGTGCTTTTAATTTCAACAAACTACTAATGGATGCATTATCATTTAAGCCTGGCCAATGTAAGGCATCTAGCCTTAATTGCCAGATCAATTCAGCCTTTTCTAGTAAATAAGGCCAGGCTGCCCCCCTCTCCATGGATTTTTGGATGGTGTCCATTATTCCCCATAATACATTTAGCTAATGCATTAAAATCATACTCATCCCTAATGTTCCTAATATGCTCACTAATCCTGTTCTTAAGCTTACGTTCGGTCTTCCCGACATAGAAACAGGAACAAGTAGAGCAAATTGCACAATAAATGACTCATTCTGTAAGACAGCAACATCTCCCAGGTATCCTAACTTTAATATTATTAGCAACACAATCACTTACCTCCAGTATATAGGGGCAAAATTTACAAGCCCCACATTTGAACATGTACCAACTAGACAGTGGTGTGTTCGCATGTTCAAATTTCTTTAAATTGGAACCCTTCCTAAAAATACAAACCAGTTTTTCACCCAAGGTGTTAATAAATTCTTTTTCTTCCCTGAGTAAATTTCAGCTCTTTAGCAAAATCTCCTTAACCAGAGGGGCATCAGATGAAAAAGTTGTAGAAAAACTGGACTGATAATTGGAAGGGGAAGAATTAGACTGCTTAATCACAGATTATTCACCCTCAATATACCCTAAGGTAGAAAAGGTGGTCATAGATGAATTATTGCAAACATGTTCTAAAGTGTCAACCAGTGAAGGGGACTCAGGACTAACCTGGTTATTCATATGGGCTCCTAAAATGTATGAAAGATGCCCATGCCGTCTTTTGTTCATAACTTCACTCATAATGTTGCTAAACAGCTTAAAGAGGTACCCTCTTCTGGAAAACATATACTTAAGTTTAGAACATTCATTAACAAAGGCTTCCCATAAAGTAACCATGCATGCGGCATGGACAAATTGTCCCTTAATAACTGCATGCTTTTGTGAAAAGTGTGGCAACTATCAAAATGAAGGAACCTATTGGAGTATGTCTCCTTACAAAAAATTTCTGCCACAAATCTCTGATATTGCAAATTCTTAATAAGGAGAATGTCTAAACAAGGAATGTCATTCTCCTTAATGGTATGAGTAAATTTAAGAAATTATGTTGTTGTGTTAATGTAATCCAAAAAGTGGGTCACTTGATCTCTTGACCCCTCCCATAGAATAAAAATATTGTCTAGGTATCGTACATAGGCGTGGCAAAAAGGGAAAAAGTGTGATGGTCTGAGGTAGCATTTCTGCCATTCAAGCATAACTATATTTGCATACAGACCATCACAAGCAGAACCCATTGCCATACCTTGTTTTTGCAGGTAGTAATTGTTATCAAATAAGATGTAATTGCTTCTGAGCACCATGTCAAGAATCTGCTCATATATGTTAATTCTCTCCTGGGGGACCCCTTTTGACAAAAGGTATTTGCAGAACCACTCCTCCCCCAATTCATGTGGAATAACAGAATATAGGTTAACCACATCTATTACGATGAGTAGAAATTCACTGTTAAAAGTGGTTTTGTTAATCTTCCTAAGAAGATCCCAAGAGTCAATACATAGATGGGATTTTTCAAGAAGGTACTTTTTCAACTCAATATCTAAAAACTTCACCAGGGGGTGTGTAAGTGAACCTCTGGCATCAACAATCTGGCACATAGGGGGTTGTTCAACACTCTTGTGAATTTTAGGCAACCCGAAGATAGTTGAAATAATAGGAAATTTAACAGATAAATAGCATAGTTCCTGAATGGTAATAAGCCCATCAATGAATAAATCCTGCAAAAAAACTTTAATTTTACAATAAGTACCATTCAGTTCACTTAAAGAGCTCTTACTGTAAGTTGTAGTCTCTAAAATTGCTTTAATCTTCATAGCATAATCAGATGTGTTCATTATAACAATCCCACCCCCCTTATCTGGTTTCATGATTCTAATCGCTGAAGTCTGTCGCAAAAACTGTAATTCTAACTCCTCTTCCCTACTTAGGTTTCTATTGGAATTAGAACCCATATTTCTATTGTTCATAATAAATAAAGATCTGATATCCAGCACATATGTAACTAAAGTAGGGTGGAGCAGGGAGTTGTAGGTACTGGAAATAGTAAATGGGTCTCGAACATGTCTGACTCCCTGAAATAACACATTAAATTAAGTTTTCTGACGTACAATTTTAAATCAAGAAGTGTGTGTACAAGACTCAAATGCTTGCTAGGGATAAAAGTAAAACTGTTTGTTGGTAAGTCACACATAATAACATTCATTGAAATGTCAGAAAAATTAAAAACTTTAAAGTCTTTTGTGCTATTCAGTTCAATGCACACAGGTGGAAGAACCACAGCAGGGGCATTCTTAAGTGTCCCTATGGGTGACAGTCCATAAAAAAATCACCTCCTCCCTCTCCATGAGTGATTGTTCTTCCCTCTGTTGCAGTGGCCCATACCCCTTTGAACTTCCTTTGAATCTTCCTTTTAACTATCCATTGTGTTTGCAATATCACTCACAGAGCAGCTGATGTGTTGGGACAGCCACACCACTGAAAAATTCATAATCAGACAACCATTTAGCTGTATTATATGTCAGAAGCAGTTTTACCAAAATCTTATTTAGACACCGTTCTTTTTACATTACTGATCTGACTAAACTTCATCTTTTTCATTATAGTACTAGCTTGATTTCTCAGCTTTATTGTTTAACTGTACAGTGAGCTACCTTACAAACTTATTTTACATGTTCTGGTTTTAAAAGATCCTTTGTGCTCTCAGGAGAATGTAATTGACCCAATTCCCAATAAAAATTTAAAGCATACATTCCTAATCATTAGTGACATTCTATAAGAAATACATGGCATAATCATTATGGGACTTGATTCCAGTATGTGTGTGTGTGTGTGTGTGTGTGTGTGTGTGTGTGTGTGTGTGTGCACGCGTGTGCGTGCACATGCATAATTTTCTTTCCAGTTATGTCTGATCACTTGTGACACATCTTATCCAGTTTTCAGACATTGTGTTGTATATTATACTGAAAGCAGGCTGAGAGCTACAATTTGATAAGGTAGTTTTACTAATAATATGCATATCTACATGTTAGCAAAAGTCACAAAAATATGCATAAGTCCAAGAACATTTTTCCACGGGTAGCTTATTTCAAGGATATTGCCAATGAAACCAGACTCTTTGCATTATTAAAGAGTATCTAGTAGTATATGAGTACCTTATCGCAGGGTTTAAAGATGGATATAGGCCCATGTTAGCATACCTGTCAGCCTGTGGAGCATGATAGTTCTGTAGATACAAATGAATGTGCAGTCTAACTCAATAAAAATTTGTCATGTTTGTTAGGGGAAAACTATTTCCTTACAGAGTGTATGCATATTTATTCATTTGTAATTAATGTTAGTAACCCAATGGCAGACATGCTGCCAAGACAGTAGCTGAACAGTCAGTGCTTGCTCCAGTTTTCCTTACTTGCTGGGGCACAGTAGGGGCACAGTAAATAGATAGGTGGGCATAAAGGACATCTGAGGGGGGACAAAAGAAAAAAAAAACAATGAAGTATAAAATGCATGGTAAAAATTCACCACAATCCATTGTTAAGCTAAAAGACGATTTCCCTTTGAAAAAACATACATGCCATAGTCTAACAATGTATTTACATATTTTTACATATCCTGGAAATATGCAATACTAAATTTGTCATGCTCAAGGATTATGGTAGGAATATGTGTTGGTATGCTACAGCATAATGAACTAAGGTTCATAGGCTCATACTAGGCTATCTGCCCTAGGTCATTTATAAGCCTAGCCAGAATGTGTTTGGCTTTCGCCACCCATTTTAAATTTATTTTGCTATGCCCTTTTTCGAGGTTAGTATATTGTGCCTCTGTCTAACAGTGACACAGAAGTGATACCCGGGGTAAACCTATGATCTCCCATCCACTCATCAAGATTCCTCTTGAAGAGAGTCAATAAGGGACTCTGCCTAACCTGGACTGGGATTTTATTCCAGAGAGAAGGGAGCCTCTAGGTTATGAATCTGTCCCTCCAGCATGTCCTATTTATTTCAGTGCAGAGGTTCAAGTCTCACGAGCACGTAGCTCGATGGGATTTGGATTTTCTGAGGTGCAGCATGTCCATTAATTCTGGGTTGGACATGGCTTTATACGTCAGGCACAGATTGCCTCTGAACAGGCAGTATGCCACTGAGTAGAGCTGGAGTTTCTTTAACCGGACAGCATATGGCATCTGTTTGAGCTCTTTGATCCTCTTGGTGAGGTACTTTTGGGGTCTTTCCAGTTGCTGCAGGTGTCTGGTAAGGTACATCCCAAAAGGGGCATTGTACTCAATTATGGGCCTGATGAGGGATGAGTAAAGAGGCACAATGACCTCCCCTGATCTAGATGTGAATCCCTTCATGATTAGGTGGGCTATATAAAATGTTTTTCTAACCACTTTGGCCACATGGTTGTCAAATGAGAGATTGCTATCAACTTGGGTCCCCAGGTTCCTAATTACTTCTTCTGTACTTAATGGATTACCACCTATGTGGTAATTTGTGGGCACTTTGTTTTTGCCAAAGGGGATGACTATACACTTTTGGCATTTAGCTTGAGGCCATGGCTCTGGCACCAGTTGTCTGTTTCTATGAGGCCCTTTTGGAGGATGCTTGTGTCGGCTGGAGAGTCGATTATGGCACCCAGTTTGCAGTCATCTGCGAACTTGGTCAGCCACAGTCCTTCCATGTTGGCCTGTACCTCCGAGAAATATATACCGAACAAGAGAGGTCCCAGGACTGAGCCTTGTGGGACACCACTTGTAACTGGTTTGGAGTCTGACATGGCTCCAGCAATTCTAACCATGTGGGTTCTGTCCTTGAGCCAGTTTGCAATCCATCTAGTGACATAGGGGTTTATATTTAAGCTGGTGAGCTTATCTATAATGCCCGAGTGGGGTATTGTATCGAAGGCTTTTGCGAGGTCCAGGTAGGCTGTGTGGACCACCTTCCCCTCGTCAATGGCCTTGGTGACTGTTTCAAAGAAATCAACCAGGTTTAAGAGGCAGGATCTGCCCTTAACAAAGCCGAACTGGGTAGGATCCAGTGTCTGTAGGTCCCCAATATCTTTATTTATGAGGTCCATGATGATCCTTTCCATAGCTTTGCAGACCAAGCTAGTCAGGCTTATGGGCCATAGTTTCCAGGATCCGTTGAGGCACCACCTTTATGGAGAGGGACCACTGTTGCTGTACGCCACTCTTTGGGCACATATCCTGTAGTAAGGCTGAGATTGAACAGTAGTTTTATGTTTAGGTTTAGCTCTTCTTGGAGTTTATGTAGGATGCAGCCTGGGACACCGTCTGGTCCCATTGATGCTGTGTTTTTTGCTTTGGAGAGGGCGGCTCTTACCTGAGCATCTGAGATGTCAGGGGGGCAGCACTCTGCTGGGATAGATATTTGCCCTTTTGGTGGGGAGGGGGGGAGAAGTTTACACTGAACCTGTCAGATAGGATGTTGGGCAATGTCTGTGGGTTCAGTGTATTTTATGTCATTTTGGACTAATTCTGAGCATATCTGGGAATTACCACCCAGGTTCCTAACATAAATAAAGAAAGCCTTGTGATTATCCTTAGTGTCCTGTGCAATTTTTCTCTCGAAGCTTGCCTTAGACAATTTTATGAGTGCCCGTAGTTTTTTGCTAACACTGATCAGTGATGCCTTCCCTTTTTGGGATTTTGCTCTATCATTTAGTAGCTTCCTCCTTCTATTGTGTAGTTTGTTTATGGCTGGGGTCCACCAGACAGGATGTCTGCCTTTGGAGGATTGGGTCTTGGTTTTATTTGGGATCTCATGATCCATGCATTCCTGAAGGTGTTCATCGAATGCATTTATAAAGGATTCTGCGGTCTGGGCTGTATTTTCCACAGGCCCGGGGGCTTTGAAGGATTCCACCTCGGTGTTGAGGAGTGTGAAATTTGCTTTAGAGAAGTTTTTCACTGTGGTTTTCTGGGCAGGGGTTGGGGTCGGGATGTGAATATCCAGTGAGATTAGTTTATGGTCTGATCTTACCAGTGAGGGATACACTTCTGGTCTGGAGCATAGAGTCACCATGTTGGTGATGATCAGGTCCAGTATGTTTTCCCCTCTTGTGGGAGTGGTAACAAGTTGTTCCATAGCATTTGAGTTTATAAATTCTAGGAACCTTTGGGCTAGGGTGTTGGAGCTAGAGTAATGCTCCCAGTCTATGTTTGGGTAGTTGAAGTCGCCCAATATAATGGTGTTTGGAGAGACCTTCATATTTTCCAGTGTTCTCAGAAAGGCCGAGTGGGGTTCCTGGGTTTGGGAGGGTGGTCTGTAGCAGGCTATAAACTGGAAGGCAGTTTTACCCACTGTTAGTTGCACATGGATAGTCTCTGATGCTTCGTGCTTTGCCACCAACCTGGAGGTGTGGGTATCTTTGATGAATATCGATACTCCCCTCCTTTTGTGGTTTGGTCCAAGTTTTGGGGCCGAAAAGCATGGTATGAGGTATAACCTGGTAGTGCTGGGGTGCTCTCAGGAGCCCTGATCCAGGTTTCTGTTACTGCACATATATCGATGTTCTCCATGCTAAGGAGAGTTTCAAGTGCGTGCATCTTGAGGTGTAGACTTCTGGCATTGAGTAGCATTACTCTTAGTTTCTTATCCCTTGTGATACCTATGGAGGTGGGTTTGTCTTTTGAGCCTTGCCTAAAAAAGGCACTATGGGGGTAGCAAGAGCCTTTGCCAATATCCAAAAGCCCAGGGGTGACAGGTGCAAGCCGTCCCTAGCGAAACATCGTGGCTTGTCGAGCATATCATCCCAAGCTGACAGGCATTGGATCCCCTTTGAATGACACCAGTACTTAAGCCAATTGTTGAAATTGATCATCTTGTCTTCATATTGTGGCATCATTCTTGGTGAGGGTAAGATGCTACTCAAGGTCAGGGTCATACCGGCCTGGGCTACATGCTCAGAGAGCTCCTTTATGTCTCTTTTCATGTAGTCCAGGGAGGTACATCTCAGGTCATTCACACCAGCATGAACAATGACTGAGTCATATTTGTACTTGCCTTGGAGTGACCTGAGTGCTTGTGTTATGTGGCGGATCCTAGCGCCCGACAGGCTGCTCACCGTGACCCTCTCCTTGTTCAGCCTGGTGAGCGGGACGTCAGTGTGCCTGATGATAGAGTCACCTATTACAAGTGTACCAGGTGTGTTGTTTAGTCTTAAGGGCTGTGACTGTTCGGCACACTGGCTTTGTGAGATATGTGTTGCACGTGTTTTGTTTTGGGGTAGCGGTTGCTTGGGTGTCTGCTTTGGAGGTCTCTGCTGCTTAGGCAGATCTTTATTTAGAGCCTCCGAGCATGTTTTTGTGTGATTATGTGTTTGGTTTGCTGTTGTGGTAGGTCTATGTGAGACTGGAATTGTAGTGAGTGTGGTTTCCTTCTCCTCCTGACTGGTTATGCCAGTACTGAGTTGAGAGAGCTTAGCCTCCAGTTTGGCTATATGGTTGCATCTCTCACATGTGTTGGAATTTGTTGGGAGGAGGAGAGGGTTGTCTGTGTACATGAGGCAGTTGTAACATTGCCTCAAGATTCCCAGATTCACCAGCTGGACCGGAGAGGAGATTGACAACTGACCTTTGGACATGCTAGAATAATACTGGGAATTCCTTAATAATTGAAAACAAGGGCCAGTGAGGAGTGAGGGTGCAGTGCTTTTAATTTTTAGTGCTGACTTATATAATTGCTTTAGCGAGCTGGTAGCTAACAATACAACAGAAGAAGGAGAATGGTGTAAAGACACTTGTGCCACAGTAAAAGGAGAAAAAAGAATCTCATGACATAAAAATCAAGAAAAGCAAGTTGTATCTATTTTCCACTGATCAGAGATTTGTATTTAATGTAAAACATATTTAAAATTTTGTAGCAAAAACAGTGACAGCAATGTGCTAAACACTAAATGATGAGTGCTCATTATTATTCAAAAATGAGCATGCTGATTGGTTAGCCCAGCCAGTATGCCTATTGTAAATCAAGCATACGCCAATAGAAAAAAGTCCAGCTGCTGAAGTATCATTGAGCAGCCAGACTTTCTATTAGCATATGGACAGCAAAATATGAGAAAAATCAAGTATGTTCTGCAAAGCCAAAGAAACAGAAGCATACCTGATTTTCCTTGTATTTCTCCACTGTCTCTTGTAAGAATCTAACTTTTTAAATATTAAAAAAATAAAAAACAGCAATGGAGCTTCTCTTTTCTCCAGTGCTTCTCCTGCACTGCATGGATGTACCGTGCAAGTGTGAGAACACAAGTCCCATAAGCATGCACAATACATCAGTAAACGAGGAAGAAAGCAGAAGACTGAAGTGCTGTTATGCAAAGACATTATTTAAGAAAGGTAAGCAATTTTTTTCTTAAATAATGCCATTGTATAAAAGCAATAATGCACTCCTGTTCATGGGTATATCAGAATTTAGCTATGGTTGGCTTTGTTTAATTACTTGGGCTTCACCCTAGTGATCAAACCACACCAACTATGGGTTAATCCTGATATATCCATGCACAGTTATGGATTATTGCTTAAAAATAAAATAGTCTCACATTGAAAATAGACTTAGCAAGAGCAATAGTAAACTTCACTTCCCTTGAAACTCCCATGTATTGAAAATGCATTTGGCAACCCATTAAACTACAAGATAACTGTTGGGATTCATAGTCAAAAAACATATAATGAAGCACTAATTAGTAGCTATGTGAAGAATACAGAAATTCAAAATACAAATGTGTTATGCATTTGCTAACAGCCAGAGACAACTTACTGGAAACAAGTGTCCCTTTTTAGGAGCAGCCCAGGAGTACTGTCTGGTGATGTGCCTCGGGCAGAGTCTTATAGAAGACAAACATATTCTGAGGGAATCAAACCATATACTACATGAAACAACCCATTAACAGTTCATAACCTTACTCATCTGCATTAAGTGCCAGACTAAACTGTTGTAGCCCAAACACTGCACATTTCATACCTGTGTGCCTATAAAAACAAGCTAAATTAAAAATGCATTCATAGTTAAATAGTGACATTAAACTTGTAGACTTCATGCTGTCCAGTTCACAGCTAAATAATAAACACACTGTCAACATTCAACAAAACAAGGAAATCAAGGATGATACCCAAAGAATGTGGATCATAATACTGATGCTTCTGTTAACTACAATCAAGTCCTTCCTTTACACCATAACTGCTCTGGATGCAGAAACCAAATATTTACACCTCCAACACACATATCCACACACCCACACATGCACACACACACACACACACACACACACACACACACACACACACACACACACACACACACACACACACACACACACAAATGTTTTTGCCATTTGTATGACTGCACACTTCAGATATTAATATCAAGCAAATGAATAAATTGATAAATAATGGCCCAGAAATGTATCTCACCTTGCTGCTTTCAGAACCATACATTGTATCTCCCCTCTGCCCGCATAATTTCTCATCTGAAGAATAACAAACAGTGGCACAAAAACAGGACCAGATTTTAAATATTTCACTTAAATACTTAGAAAGTTGGTATAATAACAAGCTTTGCATTAGCAGACAGGTACTGAAAGATAAAAGTAGGAACCTCACAACTCTGTCAGAAAGCCACCAATTAAAATGCATCTCAATTTCTTTGCTCAAGAATTATACAGAAAGCCAAAAATAACTGGAGATGAAAAGGGATAAATTCTAAATATTAACTTATGTATCTGTTAACAAGACAAACCCAAAGTACAAAGTGTCCCTTTTCGGGTGTGACCCAGGAACACTGTCTGGTTAAGTGTCTTGCTTAAAGTCACACAGTAAGCAAATGGAAATTATTCAAACATCATACTTTTGACTATAGGAAGCAGTTCATTAATATCAGAGTTTTAAAGGCCATGCAACTCCAAATCACTTAAAATGTTAACAGAAAAACAAAAAATGCCAACCACAGCACTTGGGGCACACAGCTTATTGAATACTCTCCATTACTTCATTTAGCGCTTTTGCCCCTAATTCTGGCAGAACTTCAGCAGAACAAACAAATAAATACATTTTATATTTTTAAATAAAATCACCTAATAATCACATGGCCAACAAAACTTTCTTAACATAAATACATTTTTTGAATAAAAATGATAATAAATAGTAATAAAATGCAATATGTGAAATTTGTAAAAATGTATTAGAATAGCACAAGCAATTATCTGTATTTTAACATACACCAAATAATGTTTTCTTTTAAACCTGGATATATTTTGACATTGTATAACAGCTCCAAAGGAAATAAACCACAAACAAATTAAAACACAAACCGCTAGATGGAGCTGAGAAATAATGAACTAGATAAAAGTCGTACTAACTTATTTAATAAAACAAATATGTAGATAAGTGCTTTCATCCAATATCAACATTTGAACTTCATCAGATAAATAAATAATAGAATAACTCAGTATTAAAACCCCCCGCTAACAAATCATATGCTACATAAATAATGATGTCATCAAAACTGACCATCCTCCTTTTAAACTCATAATACATAAACATCTTTAATAGCATAACAACAACCATATAAAATAAAGTAAAACATTTTTAAAACAATCAATAATAATAACAATAATAAATCAAATTGAATTAACATATGTAAAATTATCTTGATAAGGCCTTCATTTTTAAAATGCAATTAATTACAAAATATTCATTCAAACCTGGCCAAGCATATGCATTTAAAAATACTTGCCATGTTAATTTCTTTCATTCTAATAAGAGTGTCCAGGGCCTCCCTTGTACATTGTAATCTACACTGTCAATTACCATATATTTAAAAATGTGTCCGTCATTACTATGTACATGCTTAGAAAGAATGTTATTCATCCTGCCTTTTTTGATACTATACCCATGCTCATACATATGTTCTTTAAGCTTACAATCTGTTTTGCACATGCAAAAATATGGGCAATTTTGACAAAAGTCTCCATATACTACCCTGCATGAATCACAATTAAATGTCTCCCATATCTGATACTGGTGTCCCCTTACTAGGATAGACTCACCCTTATTAATCAACTTACAATAGGGGCAGAAACCACATTTTTTCAAAGATGGTGGCTTCTTCTTAATTCTAATAGATGCTTAAACTTTTTTCCTCTGTGAAAAATTATTTTGGGTTTAACTTCTAACCTATTCTTTACAAATAAATCCTCATCAAGCAATATCCAGTTTTTATGTAAAATTTCTCTTACCATAACTACATTAGTGGTATAAGTAGTAATGAAGTTGGTATTGGGATCACAAATATTTTCTATCCCTATTTCCTCCACTCAGTTCAAATCATCCTGATTATCCATCCCAGTTACTTCACCATTCAGAATAGGTTTAAAATAACCTTGAGCTCTTTGTTACTAACCTCATTAAATAAATTACAAAGTTTAAATTATCTTTAAAAATAGAATTACTACTGTTATTAGTCATACTTCTTAAATCCAATTCATATACCTTCTCATATATTATCAAAACTGGATGGAGGGGTGGGTTGAATGTGCCATGAATCCTAAAGACATGTCGGGGGGGGGGGGGGGGGGCATGTCATCCTTGAAAAACAATTTAAAATTCAATTTTCTTAAAAATAATTTCAAAATCAAAATAGTCTAGGTCAGGTTCATCTTCTTACTTGGAAAAAATGTTAAGCCCTTGCTTAACATCTCAGCCACATGTGTATCAAAGTATCTGAAAAATTAAATATTTTAAAATTGCCCTCTCAATTAGTTATAATATTAACAGTACTATGGTTTGATGTATCAAAGTCAATTGCTGTTGTTCAGTACTTAATATGTCTGTTGTCTCTACCAATTGTTGTTCTCCTATGATTGGTTATTCAAACTGGTGTTGATCCAATTCCATTGTACTCTTTGGTTCCTCCTGGAGGGTGTATAAAAATCCTGAGAATATGAATGGTTATTATTTGTAGCCCCCTGGTTCTTTTCCTTCAATCTAACCAAACATCTTAAAGGTTGGGAGCCATTCATATTGTTAGCAGGCACCTCTCTAACTGTTCCTACTTTTTCTTGATTATTAATTATATTGCCATTAGCAGTACTATTGCTGTCAAGCACTGTTTTAACACTAGCATATGTATGTTGAAATTTAGTCCCCCAATTTTGCAAAGACAGAGGGTGAAGGTAGGCTGTTCCGTTAGCATAGTCAGCCTTCTCTCTGATTTTTTTTTATCTTCGTTGTCTTCAGATTTTGTAAGTTCTGGTCAATACTAATAAAAATTCTGAGATAATCATATTTATAACTCAGAAATAATGAGTCCTGTTTAATAATAGTGTCCAATTTAGTAAATTCAGTTGCCAAACTTTCAATCTGTTTTACATTATGTTTGGCAAACACCTCCAACAGTTCACAACCCTGTTTGTCAAAGAGGTGTAACAGCTCAATATGCAATGGAGGATTCATTTCTAAGCAAGTGGGGTAATGGCATAGCAATAAACCTTTAGGAATCTGTCTATTTTTAATATATTCAATCATATAGGCATTTTCCAGTTTAAACTTTTTGTACTTCATTAGTTTGTAATCTAATTCATTTAGTCTATTATTAAGGGTGCTGTCCTATGCATTTGTGTGAACAGTTCCAGTATTAAATTCAAAATTCCTTTCTAACCAGTCATTTAATACCAGAACATCATTCTGCTGAGGACAATTCCTCACCAGTGTATCAAAAGAATGTGACTGTCTGATTTAGCTAGAAAATGCAGTGTAATCAATAATGAATGCTCACATAAGGAAAATGATAAGATATAAGGATAAGTTACACTGAGAAGGTGGCTGGGTGTCTCACTGCTTTTTCAAACTCATTCTTGTAAGGATTCCCTTGGCTCTGAATCTGCTTTGGAGATGGTGAGGTGTTATGATATGTTGCTGTTAACTGCATAATATCTTTTACACTGGTATCTTGGAGAGTCTGAATTCTTTGAGACTGTACTGTAAATTTTCTGTTCTGAAGGAACACTGCTATTCTCTAAAATTCACATGATGGACAACTGCAGATTTGCAAGATTGCTATGGGCTTTTGAGGCATATTTCAACTGTGACAGTAAAAAATAAAAGGACTGTAGAATACTATAAATAAACTGGAAATAGCTGTAACGAACTGGAATGAGATTGGAATGAATGTCTTTAACTGCTAATTATCCATAACTGTGCTGAATAGGTGCCAATCTCTCCTTTATGTGCCAAATCTTCTTGTATCTTTCAGAATAAAAGTCTGCATACACTGTAGTTCAGTTAAGAATGTTTTATTATGTACAGTGGAGGGAGATGTCAACAATATCCAAGTCAAATCTTACTATCTCCAATAACACTGCTGAAGAACTGTAACAGACTAAATTATGTTTGTAGCTTCTGCACTCATTATACTGTCTGTAAATTCTGTACTCAAAATGTCAACAGTGCTGATAAACTGAAATAGACTGAATTCTAATGTCCGTAGCTTCTGCACTCACTATAATTGAAATTTTTTTGAAATCTCCCTGCTGTCCATACCCACGGCATGTGTGCTCCTCTATCTTGCTGAAACTTCTAAACTGCTTTATGATTTGCTCTGACACTTCTAGAAACAGGCATACAGGACCTCAAAGAGGTATAGGCAAGAAGAACCACCAGTAAATACTTCTTGCTTGAAACCTCTAAACTGCTTTATGATCTGTTCTGAAACACCCTAATTGTAGCCACTTCTCAAAACAGGTGTTCAGGACATAAAGAAGTACAGGCGAGAAGAAAAATCACCAGTAACTGCTGTAGGCCAAACATCTAAGGCATTCTGAATAAAAATAAAAACTATAAACAAGCTTAAATAGATACTTGAGGCACATTGCCTGGGTCAACAGCTGTAAATATATTTCCACTAGCTAATTTACTATAGCCCCATTTATCCTCAGAGAGATTTAACCCATAGATGCAAACACACTCATCCAGTCTTCTTACTGCTAAAATAATATCTTAGTTGTCAAAATTCAAAACTTAATTCTGGCAATTCAGCAAGGCACAATAGCTTTATTTGCTCACAGACTCTTGAAAAATGGCTCTAAGCTCCATCAAGGGAAATAAGTTCATATTTTATTTGAAGTGCTTCTAAGCTGTAACAAAATGATTTAGTGGAGTTCAAACAAACCTGTTTAGTATAGCAGATAGATTTTCTTTTAGTGCACACCAGGAACAGGCTCTACAATATCTCTTTTATTTGTATTTACTCATAACTTTCTGTATAACCCCCCCCACCCCAATGTCCGTACTGAGTTTACATAAACTGCTGGAACCAATGGGCCCCATTTTAAAAAAAAATTCCCTGCTGTCCAGACCATTGACATGTGTGCTCCTCTAGTGAGTAATTTCAAACATTTTCCTGGCTTTGTATAACTGCATTTTTCAGGATTTATAAGATATTAATGCTAAAAAGACCTCTGTTTGTTTAGCATTTTAGTTATGAATTCAGGCTGCTACATAGCTGCGGACATTGCCACATTGCTTGTTCTGGATATTGGAGTTACTTAATCATTGGACTGTGAATTATTGATGCTACTTTAAATCATGATACTAACCAAGATCAATAGCAGATACAGTATAGCAATATAGGAATACTAGAAACTGAGTAGAGTTGTGAAAGGATGAAAGTCATGTAACATATAACTGACTGCAGTCACTGTTATCTAAATTCAGAGTTGAGTATACGAAAGTGATTTCAATGCTGTGTAGAGATTAGAGATAAGTAGGATCATGTTTATATCCACTTTCTGTAATAATTGTCAATTGCCTATGAACCTATAGAAGGATTTGATCTGTATAATCATATAGAGTCTCATAGAGACATGAGCATATATATTAGCTTGACCATTTTTCTGTTTGCTAAGAAAAGGCTGTACTAGTTGCTAGTACAAATAAATGTGCCTCTAGTGTATATGCAGGTACTGTGTAAGGATAGTAATTGATCTGTTGAAACTCTCTAATAATATATTACTTTTCCACTATCTATTTTCAGTCTTGCTTGAAACCTCTAAACTGCTATATGACATGCCCTGAAACACCCTCATTTTTGGCCAGTTCTCAAAACAGACATTTAGGACCTCAAGGAATATAGGTGAGAAGGAGAACTACCAGTAACTATTGTAGGTCAACAGCTACGGCATTCTGAATAAAAATGAAAACTATAACCAAACTTAAATAGATACTGGAGAGCACATCACCTGGGTCAGCAGCTGTAAATATTTTTCTTTTTCACTACCTAATTTACTATAGCCCCATTTATCCTTAGAGAGATTTAACCAAAAGATACAAGTACACTCATCTAATTTTTCTACTGCTAAAATAATATTGTTGCTGTCAAAATCCCAAACTTAATTCTAGCTACTCAGAAAGGCACAATAGGTTTATTTGCTCACACACTCTTGGAAAATAGCTCTAAGTGGTATCAAGGGAAATAAGTTCATATTTTATTTGACGTGCTTCTAAGCTGGATCAAAATGATTTAATGGAATTCAAACAAACCTGTTTAGTATAGCTGATAGGTTTTCTTTTAGTTCATGCCACGGACAGGCTCTACCCAATCTGTTCGTCCTTGCTGCATTCGGGCTTACTGTGCACCCTACCCTACCCCATTTCCCAACCACCCCCACTATACCTACATGTATTTTAAGCTAGCCATTCCTATTCACTCCACTATCCAATCCCATGAGTGACTTAATTTACATCACTCTTAATTAGATATAGTTTCTTCTCCCAACTATTGCAACACAGCAATAGATTTTCTCAGGTCTATATCAGAAACCCGAAAGCTGAATTAAATGAATCTGTGTACACTGACACATAAAGGTCAATGTACGAAATGAGCGAACTCCGTAAACGCCGAAAGGGAGAATGCCAATGTATTTCCTTGGCCAGTAGGGTGATCATGGGGATGAGGAAGTAAATCCTTTTCCCCACTGTAGTGGGTCTCGGAGTTTGTATATTTAAGTAGGGGGGGGTGTGGGGGTGCAGGGGGGCTTTCCCCACCTCAAAAACATTTTAAAAGTGTTTTACTTTGAGTTTTTTAGGTTGGGTTTATCTTACCTGTATGGCGCTGTTGCTTCCAGTATCATGTTCAGCGTTCTCTCTTTCGGCATTTACGGTGTTCGCTCATTTCAGTCATCAACCTTTATTTGTTGATGAACTCAGATTCGCTTAATTTGGCTTTTGGGTTTATAATATAGACCTAATTTTGTCAAGAATCACAACTACTAAAAGACATCTACTATAACAACATGCTACCCTTCTACATTACTGCTATCATAATCCTATCAATAGCAGAATACCTCACCTCATACCACATTCACCTAAATGAGTCAGTAACCTCCTATAATACTCCATTCTAAATCCACTACAGATAAAACCTATAATTATTAAAATATCACCCTCACTCTAGAAAACTGCTTACATCAATCAAATCACCTACACTATAATCCCATAACAAAATTTTCCCTATATCTCCCTGAAATATGATAAGCTTATAGTCAAATTCCTCAAGACCACAACACATATAGTTTCGCAACTAACCCTGGCCCCAAAACCAACCTATAGGTCATCCCCAATATGGCAATTAAAGTATACTAAATCTCTTTCTCTTGGAAATAATCTGGGCTTTTATTATTAAGTTTAAATTAGAAGTATTGCAAGCAAAACCGAAGAACTTAACTCTACTCTCTTTCTCCCTCTCTAGTCATCAGACATTGCTCTGATCATTGAAACCCGGCTGAAGCCAGAAATTAACAATAACAAATTCCTATTTCCAGGAGATAGTATTCATAGGGTAGTCAGAAAGGGGGAATAGCCATTCTGTTCAAAAATAATCTTACTCTAGAAATCTTACAACAAACTACTCCTGATAGCAACATTGCAGGATTGATTTTTACTAAACTAAAAATCAACTCCAAGAAATAGCTAAACATAGTTGGTATCTATATATCTCCAGGAAATAACATTTCCACTTTAGAACACATCCTCTACTGATCTTCAAAATCTTTGCCCCAGGAAACAATTATTATGGGGGATTTACTTGTAACTCACAAAAACCCTACAAATCACATTAAGCTCCATGGCTTCACCCAAATCATTCAAAATCCCACAAGAATTGACAAATTATCAAATAGGCATTCTGTCCTAGACTTGATACTAACAAACAGACCTTCTCTGTCTATACATGCTGGCTGTCTCCCAGACAGTCTCAGCCAACATCTTCCAACTTTTCTACTTAGGTAACGAATGAATCCAGGTAAACACTTGACATACCATATAATTAGGAACAAAAGGAACATCACCCCTCAAAATTTCATATCCATCCTTAAACTCTGTAACTGAACACCACTAAAATATCTCCCCCTATAATATAGCCTTAGAATATTTCAACTTCATTTTCCTGCATGTTTTGAATAGACTAGCTCCTTCAAGAACATTTAGTGTAAAATCTAGCTATGCCCCATGGTTAACCAAAGAAACTAGATCACTGTTAAAAATGAGAGATAAGGCTTGGAATCTATGTCACAAAAGCAAATCACAAATGACCAAGCAGGCATATCAAGAACTTAGAAATAAAGCCAAAAAACAAATCAAGCAGGGCAAGATTAATCGCTACCATAATATCCAAGTTAAACACTAAAATAACCCACAGACGTTTTGGTCAGTATTAATAAAATCATAGAACCTGGAAAATCCAGCACCCCCACCCCTACAACCAATAACAACACAGACTATATTGCTATGGAATTAATAAATATTCACCAAATCAATAGTAGCCCTCCCACTTAATAACTGCTCTGACCCTCCTTCAGATAGTCCCACATCAAATACAGACAGCAACACCTTTACTTTCCAATCTGTCTCAACAGACAGTATAAAAAACTCCTGAAAAAACTGAAGCCAACAACCCAAGGAGATGGATGCTGATGCCATCTCCTACCCAGTATCCATCTTGATAAACCAGTCCATCTCTGAAACACCAAGTTCCAGCAATCTGGAAAATCTTGCACATTGTACCACTACATTAAGGGGGCAACTCAATAGAACTGTCTAATTACAGGCCAATAGCTATTGTGTCACCTCTGCCAAAATTCCTGAAAGATACATTCACACACAAAATATGGAGAATTTGCTTGCTAACAACAGTACTACCTTTGCCCTAATGAGTTTTACCAACACCATTAATCAGCACAGAAATTATGGTAAATTAGTCTGCTCTATCTTTCTAGATATATCTAAAGCATTTGACACCATCTCTCATAACAAACTTATAAATGTACTCTATGAACTAAACCTTGGGCATTCTGCACTTGCTTGGTTCAAGGACTACTTTACAGGGTGCCAGCAAGCTGTAAGTTGGCAACAAAATATATCTCCTTTACTGTCCATTAATTTAGGTGTCCCACAAGGATTCATTCTAGGTCCCCTCCTTTTCACACTATTCACTAACAATCTGCACACTGCTACTTTGCATGACTCCCTTGCCCAATATGTAGCCAATCCCACATTGACATATGGTGCAGCAATGTTACAACAGCTAAAACAACTAACAAACCAGTCATTCTATGCAATTGAAAGCTCAGCTTATTCTAAACCCTAACAAGACCAAACTCATTCTTTTCCAACCCACTAGAGCTACAGATCCCCCATTGTTTCATATCACATCTACAAATAATACCACCATTACTCTTGTATCCCAAACTAAACTTCTGGGTGTTGTTACTGACAACGCCATAAAATCTGACCATCACATAGCTCAGACAGTAAAGAAAGTACAAAAATAATCTTGGCACACTTTATAGAAATAAGCAGCATCTAACTAATAGTGCAAAAACCGCCATAGCAAGAAACCACCTGGTCTCTACACTCCTTTATGTCTCACCTATTCTCACAAACCTAAAATAATTAGACTTAACAAAGTTAGACAGCTGCTATAATAAGATCGCACAGTTTGCAATAGACTCCAATTATAGATCTCACCATTGCCTATCACTCAAACAACCTAACTGGCTATACCTACCTCATCTCTTAACTTATGTCCCATACAATTCTAAACCAACCTGAGAAACCACCTGCCCTGCAAAACATCCTATGTCTTACATAAGTAATCTGGTTTTATGCTCAAGTAATAAATCTCTGTTAAACATAACCAAAGCCAACAACTCTGCAGGAGATTACCTCTATTCAACTTGCATAGCCAAAATCTGAAACTTATTGCCTACATATGTAAGATAAACTACAGACTCCTCACATTTAAAAAAAATACTCAAATCCCACTTAAATAACACAAAGTTGTGCTCATGCACCAGCCCTGGATAGGTCTCACTGAGTTCCTTCCCACATCCCTTATCTCTTATTACCTTACCCATCTTATTCCTCACTATATACTTATCTTCCACAATACCTTGCCACATACTTCTCCTATTTAATTTCTGCCCCGACACTCATCGATTCTTATTCTCAAGAAGTAACTGGTCTATCATCTCAAGTTACTATAATCTCCCTTTTGATAAGCAAAAATATATACTTAATGTTACCTCTTAAATAAAGTGTGTATATATGTATTAATTGAATGTAGGAAGATATATATCACTCTCTGTTACTACTGATTTATATATAAACTTCATGTCAATATGTGTAAAAATGATATATATGCAAAACATGTATTACTCTGTATCTATGTACAACTCTCTGCTGTAATATTCTGTATATATGCATAACTCTCTGTTGTAAATGTAGAGATTTTCTCCCCGAGCTTCTGCTGAAAAAGGACTTCTGTCCAGTCAGACTTTCTTGGTAACCAAATGTAAAATAAATACAATTATTCCTTTCCCCCTGAATAATATGATTAATATTCTCGAATGCTGAATATTTGACCTAACTTTTGTACTCACTCTTGAATGTCTGTACCAAACTTCTGAGGACTGCATTGCAATGACTTTCTATGTATCAGTCTGAACTAACTAATTAACTTCGGTGTCTGAAATATCTCTCCTAAATAGTATCAAAACCATCTAATTTTCCTACAAGATCTACACACCTATTTAACCTTGGTTCCCAAGCCTGTTTGTATTTAATATGCTGCACATTCTGTTTTTATTCTTATCAGTATTCATTTTTTTCCTCAAAAAAATGTTTTATTAGTGAATATAAATTAATAACAAAGAGATAACCATAAGCATGAACTTTAAATTATTAAATAAAAACAATTATTTCATTAAACAATACAAATCAGCAACATCAACTATTTACAAGGTTTCTACCTATATAAGAAAAATGATAGTTATAATCATCTTATTAGTTATTATTTTAGTTTATGGATCTTTAATGATTGTTTGTTATTTGTTTGTTTAACAAATTGTTGAGTCTGGACCACGCCTTAAGTGCTGGTGTTGTTCTGGTGGTTCTTCCATTAATTGATAATGTCTCTAGTTGACAAGTTTCAGTTGCAATGTTCAGAAATTCCTTCACTGAGGGTGCTGAGACATCTTTCCAATTTTTTTGTAATTACTTTCCTCTCAAAAGTCAGGAGACTCCAAGGAAGAGGATAGTCATTTTTCTTGACACATAACAGAATTGGCATATTGAAGAGTATTAAGGATTTGTTTAAGGTAAAGTTATCAGCAAATAATGCTTGTAAAAAAATTACATATTTCCAAAATTATTTAATTATACTACAATCATAAATCATATGCTGCCAATCAGCTTCAAGTTCTAATCCACATCTCCAGCATTTAGTTTTCTTATTAAACATGAGTTCAACCTTGTGTGGAGTAATAAAAGTTTTATGAAGAAATTTCCAAGAAAATAACTTCCATTTCAAGGACATTGTGGTTTGCACTGTAGAGGAAAGCATCATAGTTTTCTCACTGCTAATAGGGTGGTACGTATTATTCCAATAATTATCTTTACAATCATTTGTGTTTATTTTATTAATCCTGTATAGTTTAGATAAAAGTCCTTTTTCCCTGATATCTTGCTGCATCAGCAATATTAAACATTCTACAAATATAGGTATCTCTTTTTTAATTGATACATGCATCAACTTTATTTGTTCTCTATGTAAAACCTGCACCTCTAACCACATTTCATTATGTATGTTAAATTTATTCATAATATAGTCTGGGTTTATATTAGATCAACGAACACGTAAATGTTCAAATTTGTAAAGGTCGACCTTTAAAGATCGAACATTTACGTGTTTGAAAATCTTTAAAAATAAAAAAAAACAAAAACTAAGTAATAAAAACAAAAAACAAAGGGTGTAAGCAGGGGAAAGCTGCCCTGCACCCCCCACACCCCTCCTACGTAAATATACCAACTCCAAGATCGTGCTACCGTGTAGTGAAGGGGAAATTTCTCATTTCCGCACTGTAGTGCACTGATGTGCGATCTCGGAGTTGGTATATTTAAGTACTGAGGGTGTGGGGGGTGCAGAGGAGCTTGCCCCCTCTGCTAAAACCCTTTTCTTTATTTTTGTTTTGTTTATTTTGTTTTTATTACATTTTCAACCATTTAAATGTTTGATCTCTAAAGGTTGACCTTTAGAGATTTGAACATTTAAACGTTCATTGATGTAATATATACCCTATAATCTAAAGTATTTAACTTTTCTTTATTCATAATCTGATACCAATGTACTAAATGTTTATAATTGAAAGCATTCATTATTTATGTATTATATGTATTAATATTATTTTGTGTGTATGCTATAGGAAATGTTAAAAATAACCAGTATTTGTGTTCTGGATCTTTATATATAAAGTTTCTGAAATGTTTCATTGTTGTTAGAATAATGTATGAAGTTATCACTAAGTTTTGGTGATCTAAAATAAAGTCTTTTACAATCCAAAGAAAGTTGTTATTGATTAAGTCAGTGTGACATTCATATTTTCTATTATTACTTTTTAAGAAAATACTTTTGTGTATATCTTTCCATTTAGCATGATAGTTCTTGTTTGTCCAATAGATTTTAGTCTTTATAATACTTGTGAATAAATATAATTCTATGTTAGGTAGATCTAGTCCTCCATGTGACCAACTTCTTAAGTGGTGATTAAGTGCTAATTGAGGTTTGTAGGGATGCCAGAGAAATTTGTGTATCAAATTATTGAATTCTTTTATGTATTGTTTTGGAGTGGGCAGAGCCAATGACTGAATTATATATAGCATATTTAATAATAATATAATCTTAATTATTAACTATTGTTCTTCCATTGTGAATACAAATTTATTCCATTTATTTATAATAGATTTAATTTTATATAAACAGGTGGTGTAGTTTGTGTTAATAGTTTCTTTTATATTCTCAGTTAATATGATTCAAAGGTATGTTATTTTATCTTTGACTATATATTTAGAAAAGTTCTTCGATATATCTGAAATATTAGTATTTATACATAAAATGTTAGTTTTATCCTCATTAAATGAAAGACCTGATTTAGATTGGAATATTTTAATAAACTTGACAAGACAGTTAAGAGAGTTTTTGTTATCCTTCAACATCAATAAGATATCATCAGCAAATAGAAGTATTTTTGAGTTTATATTATGAGCAAACTGTAAGTCTACTATTCCTGCACTTGATCTTATATAATTCACAAAGGGTTCCATTACCAAAGTAAATAATGAAGGGGACAGTGAGCAACCTTGTTTTGTTCCTTTGGTTATCTGTATTGATTAGAAGACATAAGATCCTATTTTTATATAAGCCAATGAGTTATCATCAAAGGTTTTTTATAAGTTGTTGGAAATCCTTTGAAAAATTATACTCGTGTAATATTAACATAAGACAATTCCAATTAACTGTGTCAAAAGTACTGTTAATATCTAAACTTACTAAAGTTAAATTATAATTCATCTTGTTGATATAGTCAATTGTAGTTAAGATTATTCAGATATTATCATAAGTGCTTCTATTTCTTATAAATCCAGTTTGGTCACCATGAATTAGACTAGGTAAAAACTGTTGAATTCTATCTGCTATTATAGACATGAATAATTTGTAATCAACACTTAATAACAAAAGTGGCCTGTAAGCGGTACATTTTGAAGGATCCTTATCCGTTTTCAATATGGATGATATGAGTGTACTTCCAAAATGGTGGAACTTTTACTAAATTTTTACTGTTTGAAAAGTATGGAGTAACATATTTAATGCAGTTTTGGGGCATTAGTTTATAAAGTACAGGTATTATACCATTGTTCCCTGGGGCTTTATTAAGTTTTAGTTTATTAATTTATTTGTAAGTTCAGTTTGTATAATTCTTTTATGTGTTTTGCTTTGATCATTGTTTTTCTTCTAGTTGCTATTTTATGTAAATCTTTTGGATTTATCATATGAGTCACTAGTTTTATTTTTTATAAATGTATTTTAGTTTTATGATTTAGAATTTCTAAATATTTATTTTGCAGATTATTTATTTAATTTGACAAGTTATTGTTGCCAGTTTGTTGTTCTAATTTTAGCCTATCATTTTTTGCTGTTGTAAGTCTGTTAAGTCCTTGTCCCATTGCTTTTTGATAAATAAGTACCAGTTTACAATTTTCCCATTTAAATAGGATTTAAGTGTCCCATATATATACTTTTGATATCTCCTTTGTATTATTAAATTCTATGTTTGTTTCAATTTCTTTGTTGAAGAATTCATTGAAGTCTTTTAGATTAGTGATATAAGTCAGTATTCTTTTAATATGGACATTTTTATTGTCATTCAAAGAAAATTCAAAAGTTACGGTATTTTGGTCTGAGATTGGGCAATAAACTATTTTAACTTTGTTTAAATAAGTGGTTAAATCATTAGAAACAAAGATTCTGTCTATTTTTGAGTGAGTACTGTGTCTGAGTAGTGTGTATAAAAGAGAGTGACTAACTAAATATTCATTAGTATCCTTAATATTGAGAAGATTGTTAAAACTGAATACTACTTTGTATAGACCAACTAGATGATGTGTATTTTCCATCTTACTGTATGTATGCTTTTGTATTACCTAATTATTGTATTTTTCATATATTTCTCTGGAGCTTTTCTCCCCAGGCCTCTGCTGAAAATGCTGAAAAGGCCCAGTTGGACTTTCCTGGTAAATAAATGTAAATAAATAAATAAATAAATAAATACATAAATTAATTAATTAATATTAAAGCGTTTGCTGTGGCTGATGTTTTTTGTTTCCTTATAGCATTAGTGTCTTTATCATTAAGAATACAATTAAAGTCTCCAGCCATAATAAGGCTTCCCTTTGAGTACTGTACTATCTTATCCAACAAAAGTTTAACAGTTTTAACATCCATTCCTGGTATCCAGTATATATTAACAAATTAATATAACTTTGGATTGATTTATAGATTTACTAAACAAAACATTCCTTTATCATCACTATATATGGTGAGAACAGTGATTTCTTTCCCTGGGAAAGAAATCCCTTGGCCTTCCCCGTGTGTTTGCCCCTTTCCCCACTGTAGTGTGATCTTGTAGTTGGTATATTTAGTTAATGGGGTGTGGGGGGCATTGTAATGCTGAAAGTGTGTGTGTTTGTGTGTTAGTACTACCAATTTCATTCTCAGGGAAAGAAATCGGTATTCTGAGCATTCGCTGTTGTAATATAGACCCTAAATATATATATATATATATATATATATATATATATATATATATATATGGGAGCCCTTCATTTGATCGAAATTTTAAATGTTTGACACCCATATGGCTGACACCATATGAGTGAACATTTGAAAGGCTGACAAATGATAGTGGAAATCCCACTACAGTGCATCACTGGGAGATTCCCCTTTTCTGCACTGTAGTGTGATCTCGGAGTGAGAATATTTAAGTAGCGGAGTTGTGAGCAGTACAGGGGGGCTTGCCCTCCTGCCCAACACTGTTTTTAGTAGTTTTCACTATTTCAGGTTGTCGGTGTTTCAAACTGTCGAACATATGGTGTCGGCCATATGGTTGTTAGCATTTTGAAATGTCAGCAATCTGAAGTAGACCCATAGATGTATATAAATATATATATATATATATATATATATATATATATATATATATGTATACAATCAGCTATACATAAAGAAAGCTTTTGTATAACCTTGACACTGAATTTTATGTACCATTAATAGTTTTGTTGAAATGCAAACAATGAAAGTGAAGTTTGTAACTGTTAGATTAAATTTGTTGAAATATTGAAAATCAACTACATTTATGAAGCTTTCCAGGTAATTAGAAAATTACTATGAATTAGATAAGCTTTTATTTTGAATACAATATATGTATTTTGACATACGAAGTTGCTTATAGAGAAGATGTAAATTAAAGGTATATTGTATACCTCAAGATTGTCTTGTGTTAATCATTACATTTCAACTGTATGTATTCCTTGTCATTAGATACGCAGTTACAGGTAAGTATGAAACTGTAATAGCTGTGAACAGTTACTATGGCATCTGTAACTGTATATAAGTCACTGTTTAAATAGGTTCCATCTATTTAGTATAGATTGTATGTTAATTTCCATTTATAAGAAATAGATTAAAATTAATATTGAATATTAACATATGTTGTCTTGTTAATGAATGGTGCCGATCTCTGCTAATAGAGCCTCTAAGTTCAATCCTTCAAGCTTATTCAATAATTAATCTTTTTTAACAGCATGTTATTATTTTTATGATATTATGTAACAACTGCAACCTGTATAGTTAGTATAAGTTTCTATTGTCATTCACTTAAGTGACAACATTTGTTATCATTTCTCAGGTATGCAATTACCCATGTATCTCTATCCATAGTGAAGCAACACTACTCCTTTCTGCAACATCTCTCCAGGTTCTATCTTACATACCTTGGACTCTTGAAATAAGCCTCCTTAATACAATCCAGTATTTGGCACAGGTTGCACTATGCTGTATTTATGTATTCCATTTGTAGTAGTGGATGTTGTTATGTATCTTATTGACAGTTCCTGTATAGATAATGTTTTAAACTTAATATTGAGCTATAGTATTTGTGGCTCATTCTTATGAAACAGGGATGTTGTTTCTAATACAAAGATTAGGCACCTTTCTTGTGTTAACAGCCACATTTATTAGCCTATAATCTATCAAAAACATATGATATATACTCTCTGTTTAAATCTGCTTCTCCTGTCTACAACATAGTTCACTCTGCTGATCGGTCAGCCAATGAGAAATTGTCACATTGTATTTGTCTGTCTGAACCTATTAATTCAGTCAATGTCTATAAAGACTCCACATGTTTCATATATCTGCCAATTCAAAAGATAATTTTCAAGAGTCCACAGTGGTTTCCACCTCAAATATAAAGTTGCATTTCAATATAAATCTACTCTCCAAAGTATTTACTGCATTCAATCATGTATAATTTTCAACATCTAGTCAATCCAAATAAGTTTATAAGTCTACATGTAGCTCTGTTAATGCTTATTTTATCAGAAAGCAACTTAGATGTTTGTAAGATTCAAACATTAACAAATGTAATCATCTCACACTATTTCATCATTAACATTTGTTTGTAGTATTTATATACTATTATGTGCTTTGTGATGTGTAAGTTAATCTATTGTGGTCTGTCTTAGTGCGTTCATTACCTTATTATCCAAAAATACATATCTTTGTATAAAACATATTCTCTGTTTATGTGCTATAGCCATTTTAAATTCTGTTTATTAATTTTGAGTTATCTAGCTTCATTACCTTTCATTCCCATTGATAGAACTAATCTTTTATAACTAATTTTGAAGATACAGTCTATTGTTTCACGAAGCTTAATAAACGGCAGGAAAACAGATGGAGAGTTAGCATGAGCTGTGCTAAAAATCTTCACTTCAGCATTGTTTCCTCATGAGCCCATTTAAATATTTTACGTGCTCTCCCTTCACATCATCTGTATTCTGCTCTGCAATACACCACTTCACAATAGCTATCAGTTAACACCATCACAAACTGTTCTCCAACCAGTTCCCCACCATTCTCTCAGTCCCTCTATCTTCCAGCAACATCCAGATATTTCAGTTATAACCCTTGTATCCACTAAGCAATGTACTGTGATCTTCACTCTATATATATATATATATATATATATATATATATATATATATATATATATATATATATATATATATCACACTCCATAGTTTATGTCTGCCCAGACATGCTTCAACATCTAAAAAGAAAAAAGATCATGCTGTTGCAGCATTTATACTGGTCATCTCTCTTTGTTTATCCCATGAAACATCCGACTTATCCAAAGCCCCTACATTTCTGTCCCCCATCATCCCCACAACATAGCAGAATGCATCACACTGGTACAAAATTCCCAACCTCAGAACACCCCAGCAATCTTCACATATAAGTGAAAAGACCAAAACAATGCATGCCACGGATATAGATGACCTCCATTTGTGACTTCAAGTGCATTCACTTACCCCTTCCCACAAGTGAATACAGCACCTGTGAGCCTTGCCAATCACACCCTCATTTGAGTGGAAAAAAAAGACAAAAAAAAAACAGCAAGTGGACAATGAAAACAATGAACAGCAACCTCCTTCAAGCAAGCTGCACATGCACACAAGATAACAACTCAGGACCACAGCTAAGAAAGGCTCATATAGAATCAGCTCATAAAGTCCAAATTCCCACCTCCAGTGATTTCCATCATGTTGCTAATAGACAGATACCCAGGATAAGTAATGGAACTATCCAAATCACTGTATACTACTGCCAGAAAGCTTGTTTTTCATTTTCTGGCCAATGAGTTACTACCAAAACTATTTTGCTAGTCTTTTAAATAGGTTTCTGATGTAATACTGCCAGGCATATATACAAAAAGGCTAACATCACGTAAAAAAAATGAGAAGAGCTGAAAAAAGAGAAACAACAAAACAAATCCATTGCCCTCACCCCTCCACTCAGATTCCTTCAAAGTTTGTGAGCACCCATAACCGGCAGTACAGCAAGCCAAGTATCCTGATAGTAAAGCTTTTCACCCACTCTACTTACATCCATCTTTACAAGTTTTTCACACACATATCCAAACACTCAACTATAGCATGATCATTTTTCATCATATAAGATAGTCAAATAATAATAACAAATCACTCAAGCCGATCTCTTATGTTAAAGATAATATTATTTAGTTGTCAAGTGAAACTGTGCAGATGTAGTAAATAAAATTACCTTTTAATACACACTTCCTTTTGATGTATGACTATATTGTGTATTTAGTTTCTTTTCTTTTTTCACACTTCTATAATGTGAAGACTGAGTCATATACAAATGAAATAAGACCTGAAAGAGAACATATATATTATTTAAATAAGGGGTAATTTTCCTTTATTTTCTTCTTTTCTACATTTTTCATCTATTTCTTTCTGCCATTCTTTTCAGGGAGCTGGTATTCCATTCCATTTCTTGAAATTGTTCAATTATTATTTTTTTGGATTTTATAAAAGTTAATGCAGAATCTAAGTCCTTGAAGATTTTTATCTCATCAAGAAGAAATATTTTTAGTCTTGCTGGAAAAAGTAAATGGACTTTGACCTGCTTCTTCTTTAGTTCTTTGATTAATGACAAAAAACATTTTCTTTTTGAAATTATAGTCGGAGAATAGTCATTGTCAAACCTTACTTTCCTTTCACTTAATTTGATGGGAGATTTTTCCCATGCAGTTTTAAGAATTAGTTCTTTGTCTTGCGAAGAGAAGAATTTAACTATGACAGATCTCAGAGCAGTGTTTTTGTCAGATGAAGGCATAACAGCAAGGGACCTATGTGCTCTCTCAATCCCATATGACATAGCTTCAGGCAGTTCAAGTGTACTAGAAAGCTAAGATGACAAGAAACTAATTAGATTATTACCTTCAGTTTTCTCCGGTAGACTAAAAATGAGAATATTATTTAATCGAGATCTGTTTTCCAGATCATTTATTTTATTTGATGAGTGAATTCTGTTTTAATAAATAGTCAGTGTTGTTTTCTTCTTCTGATAATCTTTTCTCTACATCATTCAGAGCATCTTCTATTCCTGTTATTTATAATTTCTGTTGGTTGAGAGTCTCCTGTATTTGTTCCATCTGCTTTGTACACTTATCTTTGAAGTTATCTATCTTAATAATTATTTATTTATTTTTTTAAAAATCCTGTCCTGAGCATCCACAGCTCCTCTGTGCTGGTCCTGCGGTTTAGGCTGCTTGTTTTCGCCTCCCGTAATCCATTTCGGGTGCATCCCTGCTTTAAATGCAAAGGAAATACCTCCGGCCATCACCTGAAGACACCCTGAATTGGCCAGCTTGCCTGGTACTTAGAAAAATACTACTGAGAAGACCCCCCTCCAACAAGATTGTGTAAATTAATCCATCCCGGGTGCTTCCTCCCTGCTTTAAACGCAAAAAGAATACCTCCGGCCATCACCTGAAGACACCCTGAATTGGCCAGCTTGCCTGGTACTTAGAAAAATACTACTGAGAAGACCCCCCAAACAAGATTGTGTAAATTAATCCATCCCAGGTGCTCCCTCCTTGCTTTAAATGCCAAAGGAATACCTCTGGCCATCACCTGAAGACACCCTGAATTGGCCAGCTTGCCTGGTACTTAGAAAAATACTACTGAGAAGACCCCCCCCAACAAGATTGTGTAAATTAATCCATCCCGGGTACTCCCTCCCTGCTTTAAACGCAAAAGGAATACCTCCAGCTTGCCTGGTACTTAGAAAAAGGGTCTATATCAGATGAACGAAAAATCCGTTCATCGAACTCGTAAACATCAAAGCTTCATGGACATCGAAAACAGTATTGTGGGGGGCTGCACCCCCCACCCCCCACCCCCCGCTAAATATATATTCTAACTCCGAGATCGCACTACAGTGAGGAAAGGGCAAATACCCTACGCCTCACTGTACTGAGACCCCACAATACTGTTTTCGATGTCCGTGAAGCTTCGATGTTTACGCGTTCGATGAACAGATTTTTCATTCATCTGATATAGACCCTAGAAAAATACTACTGAGAAGACCCCCCCCCCCAACAAGATTGTGTAAATTAATCCATCCCAGGTGATCCCTCCCTGCTTTAAATGCAAAAGGAATACCTCTGGCCATCACCTGAAGACACCCTGAATCAGCCAGCTTGCATGGTACTTAGAAAAATACGACTGAGAAGACCCCCCCCCCAACAAGATTGTGTAAATCAATCCATCCTGGGTGCTCCCTCCCTGCTTTAAACGCAAAAGGAATATCTCCGGTCATCACCTGAAGACACCCTGAATTGGCCAGCTTGCCTGGTACTTAGAAAAACACTACTGAAAAGACCCCCCCAACAAGACTGTGTAAATGTATGTTGCTTAACACTAATTAAATATAGACTTGATGTACTATCTATAGAGTTAATCTGCCCTCCCGTGTGTGCATTCTAGCAGCCTACCGCAGACCGTTTGCCCTCTCCCCCTCCTGTTATCACTACCCTAGAATATATTTAAACCTAAGACTAGTCCAACTATCCCTGCTGTTTGCTATCTCCTTCTACCATTAGGTGGCAGCATCTACCAATATAAATCCTAGATATTCTTTATAATCCCAACAAGTTTTATTTTTTCACAGTTGGTTAGGAGTTAATATCCTTAGACTGTAAATATCTTCTCCCCCCCCTGCTAAACCACCCTCTGTAAAGGCAGCCTTCTTTTTCTGTCTGGAAATATTTAGCTCATACCTTCCAACTACAGCCTTTAAACTGCTCTTTGCTGATATTTTTTCTGCCATACTCACTTCTAGTGTTCTTTCCTGCTCCATTTGCCCTATGGGCTCACTCCACTCCCCTACCCTGCCCCCAATTCCAACATGCCCCCAGTACTCCTAGCTGTATTCCTATCTTACCCCACCCTCTCAGCTTAATTACCCAATACCAGCTCCCCCTCATTACTCCTCCCACCTATAGACATCCTTCTTAAACTCTGTAATCTGTACTCCACCCAATAATTATAGTCTCCTCCTCCCCTTTCCTTAAATCTCTAGAATACCTCCATCACTTTTTAAACCCTTTCTTCTTCATAGCCTTCTCTATTTTCCTTAACCACTCATACCACTATCTCTTCGCTCCAACATTCTCTCCTCAAGTTATCACACCCTCCAGTCCCCCAGCCTCCTCTTTCTGTTCCTACCTCCTTATACTATGCTGCCTCATATTCCACCTATGCTTGTCCAATACCACCTACAAAAACAACTACCATACAAACCCACCTTCCCCCTCACTCTTACTCCCATTTCTACTCTATCTCCTCTTCTCTCATTCAGCCCAATCATCTGCACCTATTCCACCCTAAACTCTTCTCCTCTAAAGTCAAGATATTGTCACCTGCTCCAATCTACAATCTACCAAAATTCATGACTGGCAGACCAATATGGCTAAAGGATATCTCCTTCATCAACCTAGTCCAAGCTGGTGATACCCATCCTAACCCTGGTCCTACATCCTTTATTAACAACACTCATCCCTTACGCTCTTCCTCCTATCTCAACACCCTAAAGATTTTTACAGTTAATGCACAAAGTCTAAACAACTAAGTACACCAATTTCAAGCTTGGTTAAGCCATAACCAAACAGATATCTTAGCCATCTCTGAAACCTGGCTCAAGCCCTTTATCTCCGACTCTGAGATTCTGCCCCCAGGATTTCATTGTCTCATTTAAAGTGTTTTTTGAATGTATCTGCTTCATTTTCTAAAAAAAAAAAAAAAAAAAAAAAAAATATATATATATATATATATATATATATACTTGTTTCCCGCCTTTCTAAGCTAGTATAGTCCAGTTTTCAGGTTAGTGCTGAATTCAGGGCTAAGTTAAAAATTTCTGTGTTTGCCCATACCTTACTTGGGTAGAAGGAAGTTCTGTGTTCACCTGTGAGAGAGGGGAACTTTGAGCAGCCTGTTTGTCCCTGGAGGAATGGTTTCAGCCCAGAAATTAGTAGTGTATTGGCCATTTTGTGCTAATTTCTATCACTTTCATTTCCCTGCTATAAATACCGTATTTACCCAGTTTTGCGCACCGGGCAGTGCCGGTTAGCTAGGGTAAAACTATTCCCGGCTCCACAGTCTCCTCTTCAATTTTTCCCTTGGAACTAGACAAACCTTCAACTTAAGCACTCAAGACACTCATTTCTCAGCCTGGCACTTACTCAAAACTTATAGCAAGCACTTATAAACCCTAGCACTAGACCCTCCTGTACTGTACAGAAGGACAAGGCTCTCTATTCGACCTTACCAGCCATCCAGTAAAACAGTTCACTGTACCTATCCAGGCATGTCCAAAGGGCAGTTTCAGGTGTACTCTCCAGTCCAACTGGTGAATCTGGGCATTTTGAGGCAATTGTACAACTGCCTCATGTACACAGACAACCCCCCCTCCTCCTACCACCAAACACTAATACATGCGAGAGATGCAATTATACAGCCAAATTGGAGGCTAAGCTCTCTCAATGCAAGACTGGATCAGACAGTCAAGAGGAGAAGTTAAATACTTGCATCACACCACCAGTCTCACATAAGCCCATTAAAGCAGCACTGGAAAAAAACACACATAAATACATGAAAACATACTTGGAGGCTCTAAATAAAAATCTGCAAAACCAACAGAGACCTCCAAAGCAAACATCCAAGCAACCCCCCCCCCAACACAAACCATGAAACACATACTTCACAAAACCAGTGTGCCATGCAATCACAGCTCTTAAGGCAAAATAACATACCCAACATACTAGTAATAGGTGACTCTATAGTCAGGCACACTGACGTCCCACTCACTAGGCTGAATAAGGAGAAGGTTATTGTTAGCTGCCTGTCGGGCGCCAAGATCCGCCACATAACACAAGCACTCAGGTCACTACAGAACAAGTACAAATATGACTCTGTCATTGTCCATGTTGGTGTGAATGACCTGAGCCATACCTCTCTGGACTACATGAAAAGAGACATGGAAGAGCTCTCTGATCACGTAGCCCAGGCCAGTATGACCCTGAACCTGAGTAGCATCTTGCCCTCACCAAGAATAATGCCACGGTATAAAGAAAAAATTCTCAATTTCAACAATTGGCTAAGTTTCTGGTATCATTCAAAGGGGATCCAATGTCTGTCTGCCTGGGATGACATGCTTGACAAGCCATGCTGCTTCACTAGAGACGGCTTGTACCTGTGACCCTTAGGCTTTCGAATACTGGCCAAGGCTCTTGCCACCCCATAGTGCCTTTTTTAGGCAAAGCTCAAAAGGCAAACCCAATAGCACAAGTAACAAAAAACTTAGGGTAATGCTACTCAATGCCAGAAGTCTGAACCTCAAAATGCATGCACTCGAGGCACTCCTCAGTATGGAGAAAATCAATATATGTGCAGTAACAGAAACCTGGTTTAAGACTCCAGAGAGCACCCCAACACTACCAGGCTACAACTCATACCATACATGTCGACCACAGAACCCAAACTGAAATACAAAAGGTGGGGGCATAACCATATTCATCAAGGATACCCACACCTCCAGGTTAGTGGCACAGTACGATGCTTCAGAGATCATCCACGTGCAACTAACAATGGGCAAAACTGCAATTCAAATTGTAGCTTGCTACAGATCACTCACCATGTCCCAGGACACCATTCCACATTTCTAGAAATACTGGGAAACATAAAGGTCCTACCAAACACCCTAATATTGGGTGATTTCAATTACCCAAACATTAACTGGGAGAACTACTCAAGTACTAACTCCCTTGTTCAACATTTCCTAGAATTTATAAACTTAAATGCCCTGGTTCAACTGGTCAGCACTCCCACCAGAGGTGACAACATATTGGACCTGGTCATCACCAACATGGGCGACCGGTGTTCCACACCAGAGGTCAACCCCTCGCTGGTTAGATCTGACCATAAACAAATCCTTTGGATATCCACATTCCGCCCTCACCCCCGGACAAGTAAACCACTTTGAAAAACTTTTCAAAAGCAAACTTCACATTACTTAAGACCAAGGTGGAAAGTTTTAAAGCTCCCATGCTGAAGGATAATGCTGTCCAAGCTGCAAAATCCTTTACTAATGCGTTCTACGGGCACCTACAAGAATGCATGGATCATGCCATCCCAAGCAAAACCAAGACTCACTCCTCCAAGAAAAGGAAAACAGTCTGGTGGACTCCTGCCATAAACAAGCTATACAATAAAAGGAGGAAACTAGTACAGAAAAGAGTAAAATCCCAAGAAAGGAAGATGTCTCTGATCAGTATCAGCAAGAAACTACGATCCCTCATAAAATCATCCTAGGCGAGCTTTGAAAGAAAAATTGCCAAGGACTCCAAAGATAACCTCAAGGCATTCTTTAGCTATGTCAAGAATCTAAGTGGCAATGCTCAGATCTGCTCGGAGTTAGTGCAGAATGGCACAAAATACACTGAACCAACCGATATCGCCAACATCCTGGCAGACAGGTTCAGAGCAAACTTCACTCCCCATCTCACCCCCAAAAGGGCCCATAACCATACCAGAAGAATGCAAATTCCCTGAAATCACAGACACTCATGTTAAAACAGCCCTCTCCGAAGCCAAAAACACAGCATCAAGGGGACCGGACAGTGTCCCAGGCTGTGTCCTACATGAGCTCAAAGATGAACTAACCTCTCACCTAAACACACTGTTCAAACTCAGCCTCTCCAGAGGCTACATACCCATAGAGTGGCACACAGAAGCAGTTATTCTGCTCCACAAAGGTGGAGCCACAACAGACCCCGGGAACTAACACCCTATAAGCCTGACTAGCTTGGTCTGCAAGGCTATGAAGCGCATCATCATGGAACTCATTAACAGAGACATTGGGAACATCCAAACACTGGACCCTACCCAGTTCAGCTTTGTTAAGGGCAGATCATGCCTCTTAAACCTGGTGGACTTCTTTGAGACAGTTACCAAGGCTATAGATGAGGGAAAGGTGGTACACACAGCCTACCTAGACCTTGCAAAGGCCTTTGACACCATTCCCCATTTTGGTATTATAGGCAAGCTCACCAGCCTGAACATAACCCCCTACGTCACAAGATGGGTTGCCAACTGGCTCATGGACAGAACCTACATGGTGAGAGTTGCGGAAGCTAGGTCTGACTCTAAATCGGTTACAAGTGGAGTTCCCCAGGGCTCAGTCCTAGGACCCCTTCTGTTCGGCATATACTTCTCAGAGGTACAGGCAAGCACAGGAGGACTATGGCTGATGAAGTTCGCAGATGACTGCAAACTAGGGGCTATAATTGACTCTCCGGCTGACACAGACATCCTCCAAAAGGGTCTCACTGAGACGGATACCTGGTGTTAAAATCATGGCCTCAAGCTAATTCACAAAAAGTGCATAGTCATCCCTTTTGGAAAAAACAAAGTACCCACAAACTACCACATAGGTGGTAGTCCCCTAAATACGGAAGACATAATAAGGGATCTGGGGACCCAAGTAGATAGTAATCTCACCTTTGATAATCACATTGCCAAAGAGGTTAGAAAATCCTTCTACATGGCCCACCTAATCACAAAAGGGTTTGCATCCAGATCAAAAGAGGTCATTGTGCCCCTCTACTCATCACTCTTCAGACCCATCATAGAGTACAACGCCCGGTTTGGGATGTACCTTACAAGACACCTGCAACAGCTGGAAAGACCACAGAAGTACCTCACCAAGAGGATCACTGGCCTCAAACAGATGCCCTATGTAGCTCGACTGAAGAAACTCCAGCTGTACTCGGTTGCATAACACCTACAAGGCCATGTCCAACCTAGAATTGATGGACATGCTCCACCTAAAGAAAACCTTATCCCCGCAAGCCACACGCTCTAAGGATCTAAACCTCACCACAACAATAAATAGGACATGCTGGAGGGATAGATTCCTGTCCCAGAGACTTCCCATGCTTTGGAACAAGATCCCAATCTACATTAGGCAGAGCTCCTTGCTAACACTCTTCAAAAGAAATCTTGACGAGTGGATGGGAAACAGAATGTTTACCTCGGGGATCACTTCAGTGGCTCTGCTGGACAGAGGCACAGAGAACTAAGCTAAGGGGGCGGTGAAAGCCGACACATTCTGGCTAGACTTATAAATGCCTTTGGGCAGATAGCCTAGTACCTACCTATGAACTTAAGAAATGACCGACTAAATAAAAAAGGTGGAGGCACTGCCCTAGAATACTCCAACCTTCTTACCTTAATTCCTCTCCAAATTCCAATTCCTCAATTCCAGAACACTGAACTAATTGCTGGAATTCTAAAACGAAATAAACATAAAAATATCTGCATCACTGCCCTATATATCTCACCTGGTAACAATATCTCTACACTCGAAAATATTCTCCTATGGGCCTCTACTGAAATTAACTATGAAACTTATATTCTTGGTGATGTGATTATTGACTGGAATAAAATCAATTGCCCCTCTCCCTCCCTATCCATTAACCTCTATAACTTCACTCAAATAATCCTCTCCATCACTCAACCTAACAAAATAAACCTCCTGGATCCACTATAGATTGGATCCTAGTCTCAGATCCAAATAAAATAACCAATTCTGGCACAATTCCTGATACCTTTAGCGACCACCTCCCAGCGTTCATGCATCGCTCAACTAGTTCCTCCCCACACCAGCATCAGTACATTCAAACTCATAACCTCAGTAGCTTCAACCCAACTACTTTCTCAAATACTTTCAAACAAATGAACTGGCAAATTCTAAACATCCTTCCTCTTGACAAGGCTATAGAATACTTCAACTCTGTCTTCCTTGATACTTTAAACTCACTAGCCCCACTAAGAAACAAAAGGATAAAAACTAAAACTGCTCCTTGTCTATCTAAAGAGATAAAACAGATTATGCACCACAGAGACAAACTATGGAAGCTTTACCAAAATAATAAACTGGACAATACTTTGCTGTAATATAAACAGCTCCGCAACCATGCAAAATGACTAATCACCAAAGACAAAAAAATCCTACTATATCAAACTTCAGTCCAATAACAATAAAACCCCCCAAAAATTCTGGAACTCTGTAAACTCACTCCTCAATCCAGGCTCCAAGAATAATCCCTGTCCTGACCCAAGTAAATCTGATCTCAAACTAGGCTCTGAATTTAACTCATTTTTCATAGACACTATTACTACCCTCACCAAGACATTTCCCAATAATAACCCAACTGCTCTACACTCTCCCCCTTCTAACTCACCTCATCTGTTTGAACTCAAACCCATCTCCACTAACCTTATAAAAAAACTTTTGTCCAAACTTAAACCTTTCTCTAACGCTCCCGACAATATTCCTTCTTCCTTCCTAAAATGTGCTGCTGATGGCATTGCACTCCCAATCAGCATCATTATCAACCGATCCATAAAAGAATCATAAGTCCCCAAACTCTGGCGCTCAGCTTATATTCTTCCTCTTCATAAAGGAGGCAAAATACCAGCATCTCAATCTTTTTCCCCATTGCTTTGCTCTCATCAATCTCCAAAATCCTAGAAATATGCATCCAACTCCAATTTATGCCTTTCCTGACCCAAAACAATCTTCTCACCCCTACCCAGCATGGCTTCCGTTCAGGCCATAGCACAGTAACTGCTCTACTCTTTTTCCTAGAAACTGTCAATCAAACCCAAGATTCAGGCCACTTAGTTTCTACTGTTTTACTCGATCTGTCTAAAGACCTTGATACTGTTTCCCACAAGCACCTTCTCTGTCATCTCTCAAACCTTATCTCTCACATAATGCTTTATCCTGGTTCTCCAGCTATCTATCAGACAGATCACAGGCAGTCAAATGGAAGAACTCCATCTCTTCCTTCCTACCTACCCCAATTGGAGTACCACAGGGATCCATCCTTGGGCCAATGCTTTTTAACATCTTCATCAATAACTTTCACACTGCTATTCCTGATGCTAAAATAATTAAATATGCAGACAATTCAACCTTAGTCTGCTCTGCCTCAAACCTCTCTGAATTGCTGACTAAAACTCAAACTGCCTTCTCAACAACTGAAAACTGGATGCACCAAAATCACCTCTCTCTCAATGCAAATAAATCAAAGATGCTACTATTCCCTCCCACAAAGACCCTCTCCTACGATAAAAACAACTTCAAAGTTTATAGTCAAACCAACTCACCTATAGAATTAGTCCCCTCTGCCAAACTACTTGGCATTACTGTAGATGAACACCTCAAGTTTGATATTCATATTCAACAAAATATTAAGAAAACCCACCAAAAGCTAGGTATGCTGTATAGGAATAATCACTTTCTCTCCAACTCTACCAGGCAAACGCTGGCCTCAACTTATCTTCTTCCTTCCTTGTTATACGTAGCCCCTCTCCTTACCAACCTGTCCTCCTCTATCACCTTTAAACTAGAAAACTGCTGCAACAAAATCTCTAAATTTGCCTCTAAATCTAAAAATACCACCCATCACTGCCTAACCCTACAATCCCTGAATTGGCTTGAACTCCCAAACTACCTAGACTATCTCCAACTCACTACTGCACATAGACTCATATTTCACCCAACAAAATGCCCTGCTCTAACTAACATCCTTCCCCCTTATATATCCAACAGAGCTCTCAGGTCTGAAAATCAGAATTTAATAACTATCCATAAACTTAAACGTCCTGCTGGCCAACTTTTCCTATCTTTCTCCCTAGGCAAAAAATGGAATTCCCTTCCCTCCACACTAAGAACCATACCAAACTCAGAAAACTTCAAAACCCAACTATTCAAACACCTGTCCACTAAATGTAAATGTACCTGCCTTCAGCCAACCTAATCCAAGGGGGTTCTCGCTCTAGTTCCCAAGCTCTACAACTCTTATAGTCATCTTCCTATGAGCCTATCTAAGCTCTCAACGATTTCTATATCTTCTCTCTAAACTCTCACCTCCAACAGCTACCCTCACCCAGCCCAACCTTGTAAATATTGTAAATTGCATTCCACTGTTGATGTTTACATTTGCTTAAAAGGTTTGTATGTAAACTGTTTCCACACCTAACCTATATCTGTTTTCCTCAAATGAAACTGTGTGATCCCTACCTTCAAGCTTAATGAATTTAACTATGCATGATATTGAATGCATTTATGAGTAACTATTCTACATAAGATCTTTAATATTAACTATCATTTGTATCTAAATTGTATAATGGATCTTGGAGCTTTTCTCCCCGGGCCTCCACTGAAAATGGGTCAATTCGGCCCAGTGGACTTCCCCGGTTATCAAATTGCAAATAAATAAATAAGTAAAGTAAATAAATAAATATCCATTTTGTCCATTTTTGTTGTTAATTCCTGTATATTAGTCAAAACCATTTGAAGCTCCTTCTTCAGTAAAGTGTCTTGAGAGTTTTCCTTAGAGTAACTCATCTTATCTGAAGAAATATCTTCCAATTAGTTTTTTGACAAGAAATTATAGAAATAATTAAATAACTGTATATATTATTGTAGAAAAATGTTTCTATTATTGATTTTCACAGAAAATAAAAAAAATAACATGGAAATAACATTTTCTGTCAAAAATATGACAAATATAGCAGAGTTAAAGAATTCTGTTTCTATCTCTTCTGCATCTTGGCCATGCCCCTCATCAGTATTCTTGACTAAAGGTTATTCATTATTACTTAGGCATCCCTTTTTTAAAATGTGTCTGTTTTAATATGGCTGCACATCTAGGCCTATGTAAAGCAAATACTGTATTTATGTCTAACAAACTACATTTAAGTAAAACCTAATCTTACAATGACAAAGTCCTTCAGTTTTTATTTTATATTTCATTTTGTCCTTTAACTGGTAATTTCCCCAGCAACAATCTTTGAAGAAAACCATGTAGTTTAAGAACTTCTTTTAAAATTTATCATATCTATACATTAGTCTAGATTGATACATTTTATTACGATTCTGCCAAAGTCTTTCTTAAAGAAGAAAGAAAAAAGAAAAAAGAATACATAATTATTTAATGCATCCATTTTACCTGGGGCGAATCACTTAATAATGGAAGTTTACTAGTTATTATAATATTTCTTTTCTTGGGATACATTATTATTTCTTACTTTCCGCTTATCAGAAAGTAGACTATCCCACGTGTCTTTTATATTTCATCTACAAAATGCATTCACTAAAATCATGTGCTTTATTCTTTGATTTTCCTAATATACAATGGAAATGTAATGCAAGATGCACAATAAGATGTATTAATCCCAGTCCTCCTTCACTTTGCTTGCATTGCAAAATATGTATTTTAATAGAATTTGACTTATTTCTCCAAATGAATTAAAACATGTCTGTAATAATAATGTTTCTTTAGCTTTTGGAATGGAAAAATACTTCCAATTTAATTCTATTTTGCAAGTAAAAATTAGCAGAGAATGTGAATTTTCTTCTTAAAGATAATTTAAAACCTTTCCATTTTTGCAGGATAGACTAAATAGAGGTAATAATATTTCTCAATTGATTGTAAAGGACAAATTGATTCCTAAAAGTGGCCACTAATATTATGCCTTGTAGAATGAATGTTATACTCATAAATGTATCTACCCAATATATATTTTATATTTGACTAAATTAAAGAATAAACCAACATTATTCAATTGATAGACAACGTACTTAAAAACTATTTGTAACCAGGATATTGACTTAACTATTATATATAAATCATCTGCATAACATAGCATAAAGGTAAAGTAACATGGAACAATTTCCATCTGTGCTAAATTTTTCATTATAGCTGACATAATTATATCAAATAATAAACTACTTAAAGAACATCTCTGGTTTACTCCTCTTTGAATCAATTTTTTTCTCCTAAACCATCCATTTACAAGTTGACATATCCAAGAATGAGTGTATATATATGATGTATTGTATTAACAATGGTATTTCTTCCCTTAAAACACTTCAACATATTCCATATCATGTTATGAAGAATATCTTAAGCTATTTTTTAATATCACATGTAAATAATAAACCAAAAAAATGATGAAGCGCTTTCATCTACTGCCCATAGATTTCTTCAGAACATTCTATGTTCTGAAGAAATCTACGGGCAGTAGATGAAAGTGCTCAACCTGTTTTAACTGTGAAGTATTTGATAATACAATAGCTGTTGTACCAGTTGGAACGTGACACCTTCTTTTATCTTTGAACTATTCATCGTTTTTTTTGTTGTTGTTGTAAATTGTTGGGGTTCATTGATACAGTTTCTTTGGAGGTAAATAATAAACCAGTTGTATGCATCTGTCCTATAGTGTATATTATATGTATTAATAACAATACATCCTGTGTAGTTTCACCTTTGATTCCACAAATAAACCTATTTAATTTATGTTGCATTACTCTACTTTATCTACATTGTATAAGTTTTATAAAAGGATTTCATGGTCTGAATTGTTAAACACTACCTAAAGAGCCAGTATTCATTTATTCGTTCACTATGCTAATAAAAATCTGTTTTTGTGATACCCATTTGTTTATAAAATATATAAGGAATTTCATCAGGACCTGGTAATAAATCATTAGCAACATGGTTAAAATACCCAGGAATACTTCTAATATAAGAGTTTTAGATAGCAAATGCAGTATCTTCATTAGCAAAATAAATTAATGACCATTGCCTTGGTTTCATGAAAAAGGTGTGTGCATAATCCCTAAAAAAATATTCAATCATATACATTTCATTTCGAGATGTGACTAACTTATGCACTGTAAGTTTATGCATCAAATGACTTTCCTTTTAATTACTTTATAAAAATGTGAACATTCTTTATCACTTAGAATTATCTATTTCTCTGTCTCTAGCTCTCTCTCTCTCTCTCTCTATATATATATATATATATAGATGTCTCTCTCTCTCTCTCTCTATATATATATATATATATATATATATATATATCAATGTAACAATGTTCCTATTTTTTCAGTATTATGAAAGTAATAGTTTTTCACAATGATATAATGAAGAAAAGGCAGAATAAAATTAAGGATCTTCATAGGAGTATTGTACTTCTGTATATATCAAGTTTTTTTTTCTTTGTAAAATACATTTTCTATATCATAAAATATTTTTTACATTTTTGTTTATGAGTAATCCACCTTGAAATCCAGGATAAAAGGATAACATTGTAAGATGCTGTGTCCATAATAGATAAACTTCAGCTTTTCATTAATCTGTAGTGAGAATCCAGCTAGTTATATTTCTTTACCTTAAGCAATGCACTGTGAGGCTATTCGAGTTTGAAATAATAAAGCAATATGATCTGTAAATTTTAGCTCATTTTCTTTTCAAAATGTAATAAAGTAATTTATCTAGAACATACAAAATAGTCCTTTTACATATATACAACCCCAACTAAACGAAAACTGTAAATTACTGCATGTAAGAATATCCCATAAAAGTTTAATATCATTCGATATTTTTTCTTTGTACATTTCCTCAAATGATAGTTAAAATCCCCCATCAAAATAATGCTAACATTAACCGTAATATATGCTTGCAAGGTTTTAAAACAATTTTCTCTGTCTCTGATACTAGTAGAAGCATAGACACAAATCATGCATGTAGGTCCTATAGAAACATGGAAATGACACATAGGTATCCTACCTGATATCCCATCTAGCAAGCAGAGTCAACAGCCATTTTACAACCTTAGATGCTATAAAATTTTAGCCCTTGTAAACCTCAGTAATAATAAAGGTAAAAGAATTATGAATGCTGTCAGAGATGAACAAAGCCATATGTAATGATAAGAGAGAGAAATTGATTGATACCGAGGAATTTTACAACATGGTCAACATTCATACATTCACTGGTAAACATGAAGGGATTCATATCAGGTTAACAGAACAGCAATAAAATAGACGTTTATGTAATATTCTATTCAATTTTATCACAGTAACCCACTCCAAGATCCCCATCTTTTTCAGGATCCTGAAACTACACAAAAAACTTTGAAGACCCTCGTTACAGACCAGAAGTGACTGGTGTCTTTGGTGATCTACTACAGAATCTTTATACATCTATTTGGAATACTAGCTCAAATAACTGGCCAGCAGGGCACAGACATATATCCTAGATACACTTTAAAAAGGTAAGAAGTATTGACATCAAAAAGGAAACTCTACTGGTCAGTAAAGATGTTGAGGCACTATACTCAGTACTGCCCTGCCATTGCTAGAGCCAAGCAGTAAAAGAACCACTTGAACAAAATACTACTCCTTACCAGAGGAAACCACCCTTATAGATGAACTACTGGAGCTTTTATTCAGCAACAATTTTTTCACATAGAACAAAAAATTCTACATCTAAATTAAAAGTATTGTGATGGGCACAGCTATGGCTCCAAGCCTTGTAAACACATCATAGATTAAATGGGAAAAAGAGGTGATATACCAATTGGAATGCTACTGCAAAACAAAATGTTACCTGAAGTATATTGATGAGATTTTATTGTACAGCTGTCATGCAACATTGCCAGAGTCACTAAAGAAATGGACAATTTCCTTGTAAACCTCAATGAGCTCCGAAAAGATTTTCTGGAAAGAGGTTATTGTAATCAGCTACTGTACAACTTACTAGACCCAATCAGAGATTTGAAAATTAAGGAGGACAACACTATTTATGAATGTCCAATGAGGGAATTCACGGCATTCTGGAGTCTTTATATGGACCCCTAAATTTGAAAGACTCAAATGTAGCATGGTCCTCACTTTTTCAAAGGATACACAAAGTAAAAAAGAAAATGGAACACAAGAACAATGGAACCTTTGGCTGTGGATTCCCCTACTGCACATTTTGCAACTTTGAGTGGTGAGGACCCCTTCTATTGCTCAAACACGTGGAAAACCTAGTTCTAAACAAGTAGGAGTGACTTCAATGGTGATTTTGTGGTTTATATGACTCAGTGCGCTGAATAAAATTCTGTATATATACAAAAGACCAGAAAAACATACCTAAACAGACAATCACTCAACTGACTTCTGACATAAAACTTTGGGATGAAAATCCATGGAAATGGAGGTCACTCAGTGTTGAAGGTTTAAATTCCTGACAAAGTAGAACATTTTATGCTTGGAGGGAACACTAATGCCATGCTAGAGGAAAAAAATTGAATGATAGATAAAACTTCCTATATATACCAATGTATTGCTCAGTGATTCCTGCTCCATCAAGAGCATTTGCCAGCTAAGGAAGATTTTCCACAAGATTTACTGCTAATCACCACTTGACCACTAGGATAAATATGGATGAGAGACTGTCCAAATCCCTTTTGAAGAGATTCTTACATTCTCTAGCAAATACATACTAAATGTGTTAAAACCCAGAGGCACAATGTCTATGATTGTTGTTGTGTCTTTCAGCTTTTCCCGGTTAGGGGTCACCACAGCAGAACTTATGTTTGGAATTTCTAACAGCTCAATAATGTGGTAAGTTTGCTTTTATGATGCATTTGTTTGGAAGTTGGACTATAATGGCAAACGTTATTCAATGGGACAATCTGGATTAATGCTATTCAGGTGTTTAGTTTATTTATTTTTAATATATATTGTGACACCTCACCACACCACTGGACCAGTAATCAAGGAGACTCAGTCCTCACCACTGGCAACAGTGGGAGGGGTGTACACTGAGAGGATGACAAGTGCACATACAGTATTTCTAGCTGTAGCTCTCTGCATCAAGTGCAATTTCCTTTAAGAGCAAACAGAGACCACAGTAAGTCCGGGGCTGGTTTCTCCCTCTTTCTCCAGATCCCCAGTAAGACTCCCCACTGGTACAGCTATAGAGTCGAGATCTCAGATGAGTGACCAAGCCAAGACCTCCTGTACCCTCTCTTTCCAACCACTGCTTCATGTCCCCGCCCAATTAGCTGACACACACACTCTTTGAGGTTTGATTTACACACACACACACACACACACACACACACACACACACACACACACACACACACACACACACACACCTGGGAAAGGCTGGTACAGGTTTACTAGCTATGCCCCCTTTTGCGCAGACTATAAGGTAGTTATCACTGCCACCAGCCACCTCCTTATCAGCAACTTTAAGGCCCTTAACAAAGGGTTCCAATCTTACTGTGTAATATTAATATTAATACAGCAAAATGGATGGCAATTTGTGCAAATGCTGGTCTAAGGTGAATGTAGTACACAAAACAAGGAACCAGACCAGCAATGGCAAGGGAATAAAATTAACACAAATGGTAGTTTGACCTAGAGCAAGGCTATTAGCAGTGGCCTACACAGTGTCACCAAATAAATATGCAAATACTCTCAGAGCTTAAATGTCTCTAGACAGATGAGCCACAATGAACATTTTAAATATATTTAATAATAAATAATAAAAGAACAAGAAAATGCTCAGTATATATTCACAGTGACATCAGAGTTCAAAACCACAGGGAATATTTAGAACAACATTGCAGGACAGTCTGAAATAAATAAAAAAAACATCTAAACTATGCTTCACTATATTCTTGACTGACTCTAATAATTACTATAGCCTAGTTAACTTACTTAAGGGCAAGGCAGATGTGGTGAAGGGTTCTTCTAGATGTTGTCAGGTCAAAGCCAGAAAACAGAATGATGCATCTCTCTAAGAGACTTCTTAAATTAATATCTCATATATTAATGCTGGGCTAGCTTGCAGAATGACATCATTTCTTGTCATCTGACTTGTAATCCTCAGGCCCAAAACAACCACTGATAGTAGTTGGTAGCATTTCGCATCTCCCTGTAAAAATACATAGACAAGGGCTTTTCCTTAAATCTTTGGCAAATGCTGAAAGTCATAAAACAATAAAACACTTCCAAGACAATACAGAAAGTTTCCTAGTACAGACATTCTGTCTCTAGTTGCCATGAAGTAATTTATTTTCAGCTAGTTTTTCTGAAGTTTGCTTGAGTGAAGTTAACCTCATGTGTTCCAGTTTCCACTGTTAAAATATATACATTTAAACAGTTACAATAGTGCATTTACATTTCTGTTCTATTCCAGTAGGACACACTATGGATACATTTCAAGCACTTTGTAAAAACCTTTTTCAACACACGTCTGTGCAAACATGTTTGATTTACACATGACATACAGTTCTAATACAATTGTAACACAAACATCTTATATAAATTATGCTGATATTTACAAATGACATATAATTATTCACAAAATTCCAGACAGCTGTGCTGGCAGTATCTCCCTTTGTCATATATATATATATATATATATATATATATATATATATATATATATATACATACGTACAATAGCAGTGATCTGAGTAGTGCATATCTCCTTCATTACCATAACATTTTGGAAGTAGCCAACATTCTGGTTAGTAGCCCCCTACATTTTTCTATTATTATATTTATATTTGATTTTCTTAAAGATCTAACTGTGGTAGCATATGTTTATTTTTGGTTTGCATAAAAGTCTGCAGGTTATTAACTTAACTCAGGTATTTTATGAATAGTTTGTTCTGCTGTACCCCATAGCAGCGACAGGTATTTGAGCATTAGCACCTACATGCGGCTTTTTGTTTTGCATCATTACTAGAGTTTGCTAGCCTCTTCATGATGTTGATAATAATGTGTTTAAATACCAACTGTATAATAGGAATTGGAAGCACTGAAGTCTTAAATCCAAGATGGAATACTGTTTTAATGACAGTTTGGACAAGAAACTAAGAGAGTTATTATTATTTCTTACTTTATACCAGGCCAATAAAATCTGACTAACACTATTGCCTTAGTTTTGTCCATCCCCATGTGACACCAAACACATGAGTATAGGCATTAGTATTACCTTATAAAATCTAAGCACCAAATAATTGGTGTAGCATTTTCTCTGTCTTTAACTACACTTTATAAAAGACTGTTCTTTCAGAATAGAGGTAAGAGGCAATTGAAGCATCTTGTTCTCTATTTTCCCCTATAATCTTAGTTATATTTTATCTTTCCATACTTAAAGTATAATTTTCCTGTTGTGATTTTTTTAAAGTTGTGTGGCTTATGTTTAAGTTTACTAATTCAGGGTTACTGACTTTACTAGCTTGTCTTGAAGTTGAGGCTATAGCTTCCTCTGCCACTAATATTGGTACTGAAGCTTTTTCTATGTCTTCACCTACAGAGGGTAATTATGGCTTTCAGAGTTTTCTTCTGGTTTAAATTTTCCACTGTCAGTACAAGTCCCTCTGGAGTACCCATTTTCTTTATTTTTCTATTTCCCTTGGACAGACATGGGTTTAGAGCTAAGCATTTTAACCTGTCTCACCTTTAATGCTTACTAACATGTATTTGTTCTGAGGGCCGTCACTTAAATGCCTTTCTACATTTTATTTTCTTTGCTTTGTCTATATAAGCACTTTTCCTAAGTCTCTCTGCAGATATCTGCCTTGTGGTAAGTTTCACTTCAAAGGTTTTATCAGTTAATTTTGGTTCCTATACTGATATCTCTTACAGTACTGAGTCATTGTAGCTCCATCTCTGGGACAGGTTTCTGGTAACAAACAGGCTAATTTTTTACCACTTAACCACACCCTTTTGTAGTTTCTTTGCTAATTCCTTTCTTTAATGTTTGTTTCTGCCTATTTGTAAGATTGCCATTTGTCTTCTTTTCCCCCATTCTTACACTTAATTGGTATATCAAGCATTGCTTTAACTCTGTCTCCCCCTGCATCTCCCACAGTGTCTAAACACAGGTGATTTTTATCTCTGTTAAGACATCATGATTCAAGTATACTCACAACAGCTACAGGAGGTAAAAGTTTTTCTAGAACTCATCAAATTTCTACATTTGTGAGAGGATTATATTTGTTATCATAGTGAACACATATCACCACCACCTTTTCTTTGTTATTAATCTTATATTTACACACATGAAGACCTTTAACAGGGGTAATAATGCTTACTGAATCAAATAATGTTTGAACTTCTATTCCTTCCAAAATATAGCACACTCTAATAACTTGGTTGTAATACAGTGGCATAATACTGACTCAATAATTCTTAAGAACAGTTTAATTAGTAGCATTCATATCGGTTTTCACATCTTTGTTACTACCATTCTCTTAAGTTGAAGTGGAATGGACTTTGGATATGTGACCCCTCCACTCACATCTGAAACAAAGGAAATTATTATTTGCTAATTTATGTTTTGTGGGAAATTTCACAGTTCTTACTGCTTTAGCTTTAAAAGCACACAATTCAGTTTTAAACAATGTCTTGTTAGCTTAGAAGCATTCTAGTTGTGCAGCAGCATATTATGAGTGGCTATCAAGACTTTATCCATCAGTATCTGAAAGCTGGCTAGGGCTCCATATTAGGAAAATGATAATACATTATACTAAAATAGAACAACTGAGGTTGCAAATTCTATGCATTTCTTTAGCACAGGAGATAAGTAGTATCTGCCAATAGCCCTCTGTCATGTCGAGTGTTAAGTATCTGACTTTTCCTTTCTTCTTGACCAACTCATTAATTTTGGCTATATAATAGCTATCAAAATTTTAAATAATATTCATTATCCTTAAGTTGTCACAGAATATGTTACTTTCATCAGGCTTAAGAGCTAGCACTATTTGACTGCTCATATATCTGTGTGGTTGTTCTATCAGGTCTGGGTTGAGCATTTTAGAACTTTATCTCTTACTAACAGACCTCTCAACTGTCCCTGATTTTCAGGGAAGTCCCTGATTTTGAGTTAAATTTCAGCTCAGTCCCTCTTAATTCCTCTTAACAATGGTACCCTTTGGACAAAAGGTGATGAGTTATACTTAATAAATAATGGCAATAATTAAGAACTAAACACTTATTTTACTTCAGGAAATGTATATTAATTCATATTCTCCAATAATGTTAATGCCTCAAGTTAATAGAAATAATATTTTAAAAGTGTCCCTGATTGTCCTTGATTTTTTCTGGATTTGTCCCTGATTCTGTTAAGATTTATCCCTGATTGGTTGAGAGATATGCTTACTAATTGTTTCATTAATTCTGGTACTCTACACTGTCTTAGTTTAACCTTCACTCCTGTGTTATCCCAGTATTATATTCTAAAGTTTAATTCTATTGGGTATTTCTGAGGATACTTCTTTATTTCTTAAGAAAAAATTTTCTTACTTCTTGATTTTGTATTTTTGACAATGATTCCTATAGTGTCATGCAGGAAAAGATTATTTAGTCTCTCCAGTATGAACATCAGCTTGGAGGCCAACCATTGACCTTTCTACATCTTTCAGTGGGTTCATTGCATTAATGTGATAGATTTGCTTTGTCTTTTTCTTTCCTGATCATCTAATATTATAGTTCACTGCATTTATTCTTTCAGCCAACTCAAAGACTCCTGCCAGTTAGCCAGAAATGTGTTTTTCATGGAAGGCAGCAGCATTAATACCTGGTTTCTTGGGTGAAATTATCTTCTGCTCTACTTAAAAGATCCTCTTTTCATTGTGTTCTTTTGAACTTATGTGACTTACTTATAAATTCATTAACTCTGGGTTTCTTTCTTTTATCACTTGTTTTGAGGTAGAGAGTATAGTTTTGTCTTCCCTGCAAAGGAAAACTCCAAACAAAAATGATATTCTGCTTTGCTGTCTTTGCTATTCATGCAGGCCACTTGAATTATCTATTTTCCTTTAAGTTGCCTTCCCTCTACCTTAGTGTGAATGGATACAACTGCCTCAGTTTCAAATCCTTTATGTTGCCCACCAACTGTAAAGGGTATCTCTGAACAAAATGTGTCACTAGTTTTACATTTTTCTTTGTTTACAGATACCTGTTAATGAGAGTCTATTTTTATTAGAAATTTCTGCTTGAACACTAGCAAAAATAGGTTCAGAACTCTGTATTCTCATGCTTAGCTCGTTTGTTATTCTTTTTGTTCTGGGAGTCCTCACTTTCTATTTTTGTCTCATTTTCTGTGCTAACCCTTCTTGCAAGTATCTGTCTTGCACTGATTCTTATTTCATGACTCTGTCAATTCTTCAGTTCCTCTACAGCCCTCCTGTACAGTTTTGGATTTATTGTTGCTCATTCAGGAATGCTTTGATAATAGACAGGATCTCTTGTATTGTCTAGCCATAACCAAAGTATTGCTCTTTTTGTATTTTCTCTACCAACTCCTTTCTCTTGGTTTTGGTTCTTAATTTGTGTATGTGTCACTGCCTTGTTCTTCGTCTCCCACACCTATCCTTATAGTGAATGGGTGTCTCAAGCTGATGCTATATGGCTTTCTTGCTAAGTACATTAGCAGGATGCATGGTATCTATAGATTCTTCCTCCTTCCACATTTCCATAGTGCTTTAAAATAATTTGGATTTCTACATGCTTGAGGGGATATTCTTTTCTACCATTGCAAATGCATATTACTACCAATATGTGATTGTTACAAATCATGCTTCCAGAATCAAACATTTTTTGAACCTTACTCACTTCTAAAAATACAGTACACTTAATTAGCTAGGATGGAAAGCAATGGGATAGTATTATTCAATTATCTATCTGTAGAAACTTCATTTAAAGCATGCATTTCAATTTTCACTTGTTGGGCGGCCATGGTGGTGCAGCGGTTAGCATTGCTGCCTCACAGCAAGAAGTTCTCCGGTTCGATTCTCTGCTGGGGTGCCTTCTGTGTGGAGTTTGCATGTCCTCCCTGTGGTCACGTGGGTTTTCTCCGGGTGCTCCAATTTCCTCCCACATCCCAAAAACATGCAGTAGGTGGATTGGACACTGTAAATTGGCCCTAGGTTTGAGTGTGTGTGCCTTCTTTGGAAGGTTGGGTGCCGGGCTGGCAACTTGACACTGTAAAACTCCACTGCCAGTCATTAGCGGACAGATGATCCACTGTGGCAACCCCTAATCGGTAAAAGCCGAAAGAAGATTTCAATTTTCACTTGTGTGCTACTAACATTGGTTTTAGTTTTACTAGCTAAGAACTTAGAAATGTGACCCTCCTCTAAATTTGAAACACATTAGCACATTAGCTGCTGATTTCTTTTTGTTGTTTCACATAAAAGATGACACATTTCTTATTGCAGTTTTAGACTTTAGAAGTTGACAATTCAGTTTTGATCATTGTGTCATTAACTATTAAGAATTTTTAAGTTACTAGTTTATTAGTGGGACTGGAATCACTTTACAAAAATCATTTCCTAAAATTACTGGGCAAATCTCTTTTAACCATTCACTTGCTAAAATGTCTAGCATTTTCAGTTTACTGTTGCCATCAGGTTGTAGTCAATAACAGTTTGCCTTAAATGTCTAATTATAACATTTTATTGCTTGTACTTGAGAGGTAATCCCAAACACAGCTAAAAGTTATTTTTTAAGTCTCATAGAACACTTAATCAGTTCCATCCATATCCATATAAATTTTCTGTGCCTTTGATGTCAGCTGGGATGACAGAATTTCTGTTCAGTTCCTGTTCTCCCTGGAGGCAGAGCACAGAAAGGCCACCACTTAGGATTCTATGTCTTCTTTCCTGGTTAGTTTCTTCATAATAGGCACAATCTTAATTAAAGTTGACAGCCACACTGCCTATCAGTAAGCTATTGCTGTAGATGCACTCAGCTTCTGATGAATTTCCACTTTTAGTCTACAGGTATTTTAAGCAACTCTTTCATAGCTGGAGTTAACAGAAATAACTGAAGAGTAAAAAGTTTTGTACAACAATCCAGCTGAAAAGTTCAGAAAACTATCATAACAGTTTTATGGGAATAGATAACAGTATGTTTGCACAGGTAATATGAGAAATGGATGGTGAGTTCCTGGCTAACTGTCAATATTCTCCATCAGCATAAAGTTAAATGAAATACTGGAGTTAGCATATATAAGAAAACATACTACGCATATCAATGGCTATGACATGTTATACAGCAGTCACTACATGAACATTCTAAAATATGTCTGTAGACAAGTCCATAAAATGATTTGTCATGAGCAAATGCAGCAAAACTGGACTGTTGTAGACTCAAACCATTGAGAAAGTAAGCACACATAAACCTCAGTGTCAGAACACACATGAATGTAATCTCTATATAGATTGTTTTGGAAAGGGGCAGTTATGTCTCCCTGCACCCATCAATGCAGGGTAAGTTCTCTTCAGATAACTAAATATATCCATTACAAGGCCATACAACCTCACAGTAAAAAGAAAAGTTTATTTAATTAGCATCTTTTCTTTTTTCTTAGTCCAGGTTGACCAAGGTTGCACTTGCTATACACAAGTAAACACAGAATCTTTGCCAAACCAGAACACAGAGAAATCAACAGGTGAGACTTCCTTTTCAGCAAAATAGGAATGAGTAAGTTGATCTAAAAAAAATGTATGATGTTCCTGTGATAGGTGAATGCAAAGTATTTATAAATGGCAAAATGCATGCATAGCAAACTATCAATACCTGTTTGGAAGAATTGCACATCATTATGTTTTACAATACAGACACAACTTGTAACTCTCACACATATAGGTCATAGCTGTATGTGAATAATGTAAGAAAAAGTTCAAACAAGAGCAAAAGCAAAGTATATATTACAAAGTATAAACCAGTCCTTTCAATTTTTAAAAAAGTCCATCCATTTATTGTTGATAAGCGCTTTCGCTAACAAGTAGCTTCATCAGATCATATATATTTTATAAAAATATATGTTACTTAAATAGTATGCATCATTAAGCAATCTATTCAAAGGAAGCAATCATTGGCATTTAATAATATAAAGCATTTAACAAGCTAAATATCCAAATTATATTGGTTATAGTTGCCTTCCCCACAGTAAATTTGGGCTGTTATACTTAGACTTGAAAAAAGAAGTAGGAAGTAAAAGAAAAATATATATGACATCAGTACTGTTGTTCATATGAATATAAATAATACATTTTAAAATTCATAAATGCATCTAAAATCACAATCTAAAAATATATATATACATATGTAAACCATCATAGAGATATATATACATGTGCATAAATATAAATAGGTAAATTCATAAAATATGTAAACATTCATAAATACAAAAGAACAATATGAATATATATTACACAAATAAAAAGGGGAATAAACATTTATATTACACATAATATCATTTTATATGCCTACGTTGTTTCAATGTAGGTTTTATTGACACCTTGTCATTTAAACCCAAGCCCTTATCTGCTCTTAACCTAATTATCCAACCATTTTCCTTTTCTTCCATACGTGACATAATATTTCCACCTCTGATATTATCTGTAATCACTTCTAATACTCTAAACTTAAATTCATGTTCATTACTATTTAAATTAACATGTTTAGCTAATGCATTCTGCATGTTATTTTTCTTAATATTGTAAATATGCTCCCTTATTCTGTCACGTAAAGGGCGATTTGTCTTGCCCACATAGAATGAGGAGCAGATTACACATACTGCTAGATAAACAACGTTAGCAGTCATACAGTCAGCGTCTACCTTAAAACAAAATATTTTTCCATTGTCAGGGTGATAAAAATCTGTGTTACTATCAATAAAACTACAGAAATTACAGTGTCCACATTGTTTAGTGTAACCAAAGTTAGTAGAATTATTACCATTCGTTTTTGAATAATATAGTAATCTCTTCAAATTACTTTTATTTCTGTATAAAAATGAAGGTGTTTCACCAACTATCTGGTGAATATGTTCATCTGCCTTCAGTATATTCCAATGTCTACCAATAATTTTCTTAACCTCAAATAGATCTGTTGTATAATGTGTTGAAAACTTCACATTAGAAGATGCTAGTGTATCTTTTGTCTTAGTTTTATCAAGGGGAGGACCAAAATATGGTAAACCTTTGGTGTGACGTAGGTCGTATATGTCTTTAAAATATTGGTTAACTTCAACTGTCCTATAACCTCTATCTAAAAATTGAGTTTTTAGGCTAAATAAGTCATTTTCTAAGCCACTTTCCAGCGGATTCAGCCTCGAACATCTCAATGTTTGCCCTCTTATAATGTTTCTAAAAATATGGGGTGGGTGCATACTCGATCTATGAAGTAGCATGTTACAGTGACAGGATTTCCGAAAGACTCCAGTATTAATAAGTCCATTATGTAGTCTTTCTACATAAATGTCCAAAAAGTTCACTTTTTCAAAAGAAAAGCTCATCGTAAACTTTAAGCAGTTAGTTAAACTATTCATTATATTAAAAATGGTTTCTAACTCATTTACAGTACCATTCCATATAATAAAAAGATCATCTACAAACCTGCGGTATAAGATAACATGTTTCTTGAAATGAGGCTCACAAAACAATACAGACTCCTCCCAGAATGCTAGAAACATGTTGGCGTAGCTATTCGCACAGGGGGTGCCCATAGCTACGCCTTCATGTTGTCTATAGAGTTTGCCACCAAATATAAAGATGTTATTATATAGTACCAGTTCCAAAAAGTGGACAATCAGGTCTATTAATACTTCAGAGTAATCACTATGCTGTTTAAGATAGGCTGAAACATAGGATAGACCCAATTCATTTGGTATTACTGTGAAAAGAGATTGTATATCTAAAGTGACAAAAAGGCTTGCATCAATAAATTCATTTTGTGTAACACATTCATAAAGATCAATCAGGAAATGCTTAGAGTCACGCAATACATATTTGTTGTTATTCAAAATACATCTTAGGTGTTCTTCTATAAATACTGAGAGATGTTCAGTGACCCAGCCTCTTTCAGATACTATTGGTCTCATAGGTGGATCATTTGGGTTTTTGTGTATCTTAGGGAGTCCATATATTATGGGTATAGATGGCTTGTCAATAAATAAATATTCAAATAGATTTTTCTCAATCAGCTTACTCATAAAAATATCTAACAAAGTATAGTGTATATAATTGCATGTGTCATGAACATCTTGTTTGTTAATAGGGATGTAATATTTATCTTCTAGCATAGTCAGCATAGAATTTACATAATGTATATTATCCATTACAACAACCCCAGAGCCTTTATCTGCTGGTCTAATAATAATACTGGCATTTTCCTGTAATTTATTAATGCTCATCCTTTCATTATACGTGAGATTATCAAGTTTTCTGTATTTTTTGGTCTTTCTTGTATCATAATATTTATGTAAGTCTTCTTCAGTGACTTTCATAAATGCTTCCACTAAAGGGTGGTTTATTGGAATGAAATCGCTAAGATTTTTAAAAATAAAATCTTTTTTAACTTCATTAGTAATAGTATTATTGTTAACACTATCTTTGTGAATATACTTAAGCATAACGTTCGTACAGAAAATTTTTAAATCAGTTACAGTGTCAACCAAACAACCAGCTCTCTTTGGAATAAAATTTAAGCCTTTACATAATAATGAAATATCATGTTGAGTTAGCTCTGTACTGGATAAATTATGAACTAGTTTCTCTTTGTCCACATTTTCTTTAGGGTAGCATGCTGATGAATTTCCCCTGAAAGTTTTCTTTTTTGTCTCCCCCTGCTCATAGAACGTGATCTCTTCGGACCTTTGTCCATACGTACAGGCAGGGGAAAAGATAAATTAGCATCAAATACTGGTTCATTAGTGTCTTTTCTTATTTTCGGTCTAACTGTAGGTTCATCATTAATTATTGATTTATATTTAATGATGTTAACTTCAGGGTATAAATTGCTATCTGTTTGCATACTTGGATGTATTATTCTAATAACATCTGTTGAATCATTACATGGCACATTTAATACATCATTTGTACTTTGTTCAACCACAATCTCAGATACATTTTCAACCCTGCAATTTTGTATTGGAATAACATTGGTATTCGTGGTGTTTAACTTAGTATTAATTACATTACTAGATACATTCGAAATAGGTAACACATCAACAACAGCATTCGTAGTTTTTAATAGTTTTTCACTGTTGGTGATATCAGCGTGTAAAATAGCTCGAGTATTAGCTCTAGTTACTTGTTCTTCGTGAGCAGTAGATCCGAGACTGTTTATGTTATGTCTCGGCCAAGTGAAGACATTACCAGTTTTAAAATCATTCAAGTCACGTAAAACTGTTTATCTAGCAGTATGTGTAATCTGCTCCTCATTCTATGTGGGCAAGACAAATCGCCCTTTACATGACAGAATAAGGAAGCATATTTACAATATTAAGAAAAATAACATGCAGAATGCATTAGCTAAACATGTTAATTTAAATAGTAATGAACATGAATTTAAGTTTAGAGTATTAGAAGTGATTATAGATAATATCAGAGGTGGAAATATTATGTCACGTATGGAAGAAAAAGGAAAATGGTTGGATAATTAGGTTAAGAGCAGATAAGGGCTTGGGTTTAAATGACAAGGTGTCAATAACACCTACATTGAAACAACGTAGGCATATAAAATGACATTATGTGTAATATAAATGTTTATTCTCCTTTTTATTTGTGTAATATATATTCTTATTGTTCTTTTGTATTTATGAATGTTTACATATTTTATGAATTTACCTATTTATATTTATGCACATGTATATATATCTCTATGATGGTTTACATATGTATATATATATTTTTAGATTGTGATTTTAGATGCATTTATGAATTTTAAAATGTATTATTTATATTCATATGAACAACAGTACTAATGTCATATATATTTTTCTTTTACTTCTTACTTCTTTTTTCAAGTCTAAGTATAACAGCCCAAATTTACTGTGGGGAAGGCAACTATAACCAATATAATTTGGATATTTAGCTTGTTAAATGCTTTATATTATTAGATGCCAATGATTGGTTCCTTTGAATAGATTGCTTAATGATGCATACTATTTAAGTAACATATATTTTTATAAAATATGTATGATCTGATGAAGCTACTTGTTAGCGAAAGCGCTTATCAACAATAAATGGATGGACTTTTTTAAAAATTGAAAGGACTGGTTTATACTTTATTATATATACTTTGCTTTTGCTCTTGTTTGAACTTTTTCTTACATTCAACGGCTTATTTTTAAAAACAAGAGCATTAACCAGCATAAGCAGCTGCTATAAGTTTTTCTCTGATTATTCTTCACTGTTTAGCTGCTTAACAGGAGCAAAGCACTTAAATACCTATGTAATCCAAAATGCCCAACATCGAATTGGACTATGTGCCCAGAAGTGAACACCGGGGCAAGGAGGCATTAGAATTGAGATTTCGCATGTATCTCAATGAGGTATCAAACCCTTCCTGGTTTCTGCTTGAGGAAACCACTCTGAGTGACGTCAATGGAGCGACTATTAACATGCAGAGTCTACAGCAAACATTGGATGAGATCGAAAGAGATTTTTGTAAGCTGAAACGCTTACAAGCACAACGCGTGCATTTCCAATATTGCCTGGACCATAATATTGTGCCGCGTGGATTAAGGGTATTTTCAATGCCTAGTCAAGGGCAGGAATTTCCAGAACTACTTGCCCGCTGGCAACGTATTAACCTGGAAACGAGTCGTAAGTATTTGAATCTTCTAATTGACTTCTTTTCTCCTGAAGAAACGGAACTTGTCAATTCTATTAATTTAAAACAAAAGCAGTTATTTAATGATTTTCCTGATGTTGTAACATACTCGCTATTCGAAAGTTTACTTGACTGCATGTCAGCGTATGACCGCAAATTGTTACAACAAAAGAAAAGTAAAGTTTTACGTGACTTGAATGATTTTAAAACTGGTAATGTCTTCACTTGGCCGAGATATAACGTAAACAGTCTCGGATCTACTGCTCACGAAGAACAAGTAACTAGAGCTAATACTCGAGCTATTTTACACGCTATCACCAACAGTGAAGAACTATTAAAAACTACGAATGCTGTTGTTGATGTGTTACCTATTTCGAATGTATCTAGTAATGTAATTAATACTAAGTTAAACACCACGAATACCAATGTTATTCCAATACAAAATTGCAGGGTTGAAAATGTATCTGAGATTGTGGTTGAACAAAGTACAAATGATGTATTAAATGTGCCATGTAATGATTCAACAGATGTTATTAGAATAATACATCCAAGTATGCAAACAGATAGCAATTTATACCCTGAAGTTAACATCATTAAAAATAAATCAATAATTAATGATGAACCTACAGTTAGACCGAAAATAAGAAAAGACACTAATGAACCAGTATTTGATGCTAATTTATCTTTTCCCCTGCCTGTGCGTGGACAAAGGTCCAAGAGATCACGTTCTATGAGCAGGGAGACAAAAAAAAAAAAAGAAATTCAATTCATCAGCATGCTACCCTAAAGAAAATGTGGACAAAGAGAAACTAGTTCATAATTTATCCAGTACAGAGCTAACTCAACATGATATTTCATTATTATGTAAAGGCTTAAATTTTATTCCAAAGAGAGCTGGTTGTTTGGTTGACACTGTAACTGATTTAAAAATTTTCTGTACGAACGTTATGCTTAAGTATATTCACAAAGATAGTGTTAACTACTAATGAAGTTAAAAAAGATTTTATTTTTAAAAATCTTAGTGATTTCATTCCAATAAACCACCCTTTAGTGGAAGCGTTTATGAAAGTCACTGAAGAAGACTTACATAAATATTATGATACAAGAAAGACCAAAAAATACAGAAAACTTGATAATCTCACGTATAATGAAAGGATGAGCATGAATAAATTACAGGAAAATGCCAGTATTATTATTAGACCAGCAGATAAAGGCTCTGGGGTTGTTGTAATGGATAATATACATTATGTAAATTCTATGCTGACTATGCTAGAAGATAAATATTACATCCCTATTAACAAACAAGATGTTCATGACACATGCAATTATATACACTATACTTTGTTAGATATTTTTATGAGTAAGCTGATTGAGAAAAATCTATTTGAATATTTATTTATTGACAAGCCATCTATACCCATAATATATGGACTCCCTAAGATACACAAAAACCCAAATGATCCACCTATGAGACCAATAGTATCTGGAAGAGGCTGGGTCACTGAACATCTCTCAGTATTTATAGAAAAACACCTAAGATGTATTTTGAATAACAACAAATATGTATTGCGTGACTCTAAGCATTTCCTGATTGATCTCTATGAATGTGTTACACAAAATGAATTTATTGATGCAAGCCTTTTTGTCACTTTAGATATACAATCTCTTTTCACAGTAATACCAAATGAATTGGGTCTATCCTATGTTTCAGCCCATCTTAAACAGCATAGTGATTACTCTGAAGTATTAATAGACCTGATTGTCCACTTTTTGGGACTGGTACTATATAATAACATCTTTATATTTGGTGACAAACTCTATAGACAACATGAAGGCGTAGCTATGGGCACCCCCTGTACGAATAGCTACGCCAACATGTTTTTAGCATTCTGGGAGGAGTCTGTATTGTTTTGTGAGCCTCATTTCAAGAAACATGTTATCTTATACCGCAGGTTTGTAGATGATCTTTTTATTATATGGAATGGTACTGTAAATGAGTTAGAAACCTTTTTTTAATATAATGAATAGTTTAACTAACTGCTTAAAGTTTACGATGAGCTTTTCTTTTGAAAAAGTGAACTTTTTGGACATTTATGTAGAAAGACTACATAATGGACTTATTAATACTGGAGTCTTTCGGAAATCCTGTCACTGTAACATGCTACTTCATAGATCGAGTATGCACCCACCCCATATTTTTAGAAACATTATAAGAGGGCAAACATTGAGATGTTTGAGGCTGAATCCGCTGGAAAGTGGCTTAGAATATGACTTATTTAGCCTAAAAACTCAATTTTTAGATAGAGGTTATAGGACAGTTGAAGTTAACCAATATTTTAAAGACATATACGACCTACGTCACACCAAAGGTTTACCATATTTTGGTCCTCCCCTTGATAAAACTAAGACAAAAGATACACTAGCATCTTCTAATGTGAAGTTTTCAACACATTATACAACAGATCTATTTGAGGTTAAGAAAATTATTGGTAGACATTGGAATATACTGAAGGCAGATGAACATATTCACCAGATAGTTGGTGAAACACCTTCATTTTTATACAGAAATAAAAGTAATTTGAAGAGATTACTATGTTATTCAAAAACGAATGGTAATAATTCTACTAACTTTGGTTACACTAAACAATGTGGACACTGTAATTTCTGTAGTTTTATTGATAGTAACACAGATTTTTATCACCCTGACAATGGAAAAATATTTTGTTTTAAGGTAGATGCTGACTGTATGACTGCTAACGTTGTTTATCTAGCAGTATGTGTAATCTGCTCCTCATTCTGTGTGGGCAAGACAAATCGCCCTTTATGTGACAGAATAAGGGAGCATATTTACAATATTAAGAAAAATAACATGCAGAATGCATTAGCTAAACATGTTAATTTAAATAGTAATGAACATGAATTTAAGTTTAGAGTATTAGAAGTGATTACAGATAATATCAGAGGTGGAAATATTATGTCACGTACGGAAGAAAAGGAAAATGGTTGGATAATTAGGTTAAGAGCAGATAAGGGCTTGGGTTTAAATGACAAGGTGTCAATAAAACCTACATTGAAACAACGTAGGCATATAAAATGACATTATGGGTAATATAAATGTTTATTCTCCTTTTTATTTGTGTAATATATATTCTTATTGTTCTTTTGTATTTATGAATGTTTACATATTTTATGAATTTACCTATTTATATTTATGCACATATATATATATCTCTATGATGGTTTACATATGTATATATATATTTTTAGATTGTGATTTTAGATGCATTTATGAATTTTAAAATGTATTATTTATATTCATATGAACAACAGTACTAATGTCATATATATTTTTCTTTTACTTCCTACTTCTTTTTTCAAGTCTAAGTATAACAGCCCAAATTTACTGTGGGGAAGGCAACTATAACCAATATAATTTGGATATTTAGCTTGTTAAATGCTTTATATTATTAGATGCCAATGATTGGTTCCTTTGAATAGATTGCTTAATGATGCATACTATTTAAGTAACATATATTTTTATAAAATATGTATGATCTGATGAAGCTACTTGTTAGCGCTTATCAACAATAAATGGATGGACTTTTTTAAAAATTGAAAGGACTGGTTTATACTTTATTATATATACTTTGCTTTTGCTCTTGTTTGAACTTTTTCTTACATTCAACGGCTTATTTTTAAAAACAAGAGCATTAACCAGTGTAAGCAGCTGCTATAAGTTTTTCTCTGTATGTGAATAATGCCTATAGCCACAATAGGCTAATAATATGAATTATGACCATTCAAGAATCTGATAGGTGTCAGATACATGCTTTTCATCAAGTGGGAAGAAAAAAAAGTGTTTTATTTAAAATGTGCTGAAATAATTTAAGTTGCACTTATAGTGAACTGTGTGGTGATAGTTTTTTGTACTTCTCTGCTTTTTGTCCATTTACCTGTTTGCAGGTTTTAATTGTTTTGGGACCGTAGTCTTGTAGCTTCATTTGTAGTCATATGAAGATTGTTATATTATAATACACATCTACTAAGTAGAATTCCATGTAAAAGGAAGCTTTTTTGTATTTTGAACCCAGTCTGGACAATCTTGTAGCTTTTTTCACAGTTGTGACTGGACTGTGATCTACTGCTGGATTTGAGTCTTATTTAGTCATTTATAACAGCATTACTTGTAAATCTCTGCATAGTCTGGTACTTTAGTCTGTAGAAGGTTTGCAGTAGTGGCAGTATTGAGAATTCTGCTCCAAATTTTGTGCTTCACTACTTTTTATAGCTGTATATACCCCTTAAAGTTGTATTCCAGTAGTCTGGTGCCTAGTCTGTGGTGGGATTGCAGGAGTGTGAGTTCTGCTCCAGGATTTGTGCTTTGATACATTTTATAGCTGTATATACTTGCTTTAATTTATATTACAATGCCTTTCTATTTAGCTTGATATTGTTTTTCCCCTGTTCTTTGAGACCGCCCACACTCCACTGAGGCATTAAGCTAAAAGTTTAAGAAATTCTAACCACCGCACTTCAGCTCCAGTTTGACATTTTCTTATTGTGGTTTTAAAAGGCTGTGGTTTCATCCCTTTATGGTAAGCTGACTTCCAAAGTCCCTTCCTCCCCTCTTTCATTGATATTGTCATTGTGTAACCTATTTAAGTACTTTCCCACCCATTGGCTTCCACATATCTTTAATCCTAAGTGAGTACCTAGCGAATCAGTATTGCACTTGAGTAAACCTCCCTTAATACAAATTGTCTCCCACTCATTTCCCCCGAGTTTCCATCTGCTTGAAACCTTAGCCACACTCTGAGGGTTCCTGAGTTAATCCTCCTCTGTTATTGTCAGTTAAGAGATTTATTTTATTGGTTTGCACTTTAGTAAATTGTTTAGAGTGCTACAGATTTATTTTTGCTTTATTTGTTGATTTTGCCTTGAAATCCCCAATACTTGAAATTGTTGTGTAAAGGTAGTTTAAGTTTTGTTGTAGCATTACACTCGCTAGCAATCTTTCTTGGTGGTATTACATCACGAGGTTAGCAAGGCCATGTATAGACACAAATGCCCAGAAAGTACATTTTCTCTATAAAACTTCCCTTAAAACTGAAACTTGTAATTTAGTTTGGCTAAAACAAAGCCATTGTGCAGAGAGAAGCTTAGAGCAGCTAATTTGAACATTAAACAGCACTAGTATCAAATCTTAGCACAATCTAACCTAGAGCAGTGCAGAACTCCAGAGACCACCCAAGGAGACTTCTGTATAACCTGGTCAATGAACTACAGTAGCCACCCAAATAAACGTCTGAACATCATGGATATGCAATTGCCAAATGTCTCTGAAGCCAGATTGATAGATATTACTAAAAACTCCTGATGTCCACAATGGCAGTAAAACTTAATAGTAAAATCAAAACTTTAATAAAAAGAATATAACATAAAATAAGCAGTCCTCAGTCTTCCGATAAGCGCTTTCAGCAAATAAGCTTGGTAGATATGGGCATCCTGAGACAATTTAATGATTGTCTTGTTTTCACAGAGAAACATTTACTCCTTGAAAAAACAAATACAGTATGCAAGAACTGCACATACACAATTTTACTGGAGGCAAAAATCTTGCATACAAAAAAGATGGTCAAGAACGCAGATACACTGCATCCACCACACATAGTGTCCGCCACATACACAGACCAACCTATAATGCGGCAGTAAAAAGTAGTCTTCCCAAACCTCAAAGACTTCCTAAGTATATAAACAGCAATGCCTATCATCTGCAATTTCCAAAGTACTCACCAAAAACAACACCATACACCGCACATACTCCTACACCTAGTGGAGCCCCAAGATCTAAGCCCATAAGGTAAGCCCACACATTACCCAGGACTCTTATCACAGGGGACTCCATTGTACAACACACAGATGTCCCACTCACCAGATTGAACAAGAAGATAATGGTTAGTTGCTCATCTGGAGCCAGGATCTGTCAAGATATGTATACACTCAAGTAACTACACTACAGATACCAGTATGATTCTATCACAGTCCATGTGGGAGTTAATGACCTGAGATGTACTTCCCTGGTCTTTATGGAGGGAAAAAGACATTGTTGAACTTTCTGAATATATATATATATCCCAGACAGGTTTGTGCCTCGCACTGATCAGCATTCTACCTTCACCAAGGATGATGCCACAGTATGAACAAAAGATGATTGACTTCAATAATTAGCTTGGTTTCTGGTGTCTTTACAGGAGCATTCAATATTGTCAGCATGGGAGGACATGGTTAAAAGACTACATTACTTTGCAAATGATGGTCTGCACCTCTCTCCCCTATGCTTCTGAATATTGGCTATAACTTTATCCACCCCCTTAGAGTCTTTTTAGGCAATGCCAAATTGAGAAACCTACCAACATAGCAAATTAAGCCAAAAGAAACCTAAATGTATTATTGCTCAATGCTAGGAGACTAAACAAGAAACTCTATACCCTACAAGCTCTCTTCCCTCTGGAGAATATAGGCATCAGTGGCATTATCGAGACATGGTTTAAAACCACAGAAAGTAGTACTCTGGTGGTGCAAGGCTTCAGTGCCTTCTACACATTTAGACCATCAGCTGCACAGACAGGGACAAAAGGGGAGGTATCTCATTTTATATTAATAACAAGCATAACTCTACATTGGTTAAACAGGATGATGCCTTGGAATTTATCCTTGGGAAAATCACCATAGACAAAGTCCTATACTATATCCTTGCAATCTATAAGTCATCCTTTATGTCCTTAGAATCCCATAGCTCATACCTAGACCTACTATGGACACTCAGTGTTAAAACAAATACCCTATTCATGAGAGACATACAATGCCTCATACTTGCAGGCACAACAATTTCTGGACTTTATTAACACAAATACCCTTGACCAGATAGTGTGCACATCCACTAGTTCAAACATATGGTACTCACCAATATAGAACAGCACTGATCCCCCACATGTCACTTCCTCACTGGTGAGATCAAATCACAAATAAAAATCAACTTGATAACCCCAGCAAACCCTGTAATAGCTACAACACACTATTAAGTGATAGCTTATAAAAATTCAATGTCCCTCTCAACACCGAGTTAACAACCTATGTGGAATTGTTCACAAAGACCCTGTGCAACCATGTAGCTGTATAGGTGCTACTGTGCCTACTAGAAGTAAGCCCAAAACAAATTCTAAAAACAAACTACACTGGTGGAATCCTAACCTTAATAGGATATATAACAAAAGGAAAAAAAAGTCCTGGCTAAAATCAGGAAGAACAACTCCCATAATGATAGGAGCTCTCTAATTACACTAAACAGGAAACTAAAAGGACTAATTAAGTCGAATAAGGCCAATTATGAGGTCAAGACAGCCTCACAGGCTAAAGACAACCACAAGACCTCTTACAGCTATATCTGAAACTTCAAAGGCAGTGCACATCAATGTGCTGAACTGGTGGTCAGTGGTGCCACCTTCACTGAGAAGAGTGACATAGCAAATTTGCTGGCTGATAAATTCAGCTCAAACTTCACCATTCACGCCCCAACCTCCCTCTATCTAATGCCTACTAATATAATGCCCCAACTATAAAGAGGGTGCAGGTCCTGGTAGTGCTCACTAAGGCCTAAAATACAGCCTCATTGCACTTGATAATATTCCAGGATGCCTCCTAAATAGCTGAAAACATGTCCTATCAGGACCACTTGAGTCACTTTTCAACTATAGCCACAAAATGGGCTTTATACCATGAGAATGGAGAACTACAATGGTTATCCCACTTCACAAGAGTGTACCATCAACTGGCCCCAGAAACTACAGAGTTTGACTAGTCTAATATGCAAAGCCATAGAAGGACTTATAATGGAAATGATCAACAAAGAAATAGACAACCTTTGGTCACTGGATCTAACCCAGTTTGACTTTGTCAAGTGAGGATCATGCCTACTAAACCTTGGGAACTTCTACGAGAAGTTATTATGACAATGAACGAGGGGAAAATGGTGCATACCACCTATCTGGACCTGGCTATGGCATTCAATACAATATCCCACTTAGATATAGTTGAAAAAATCACCAAACTGGGCATAAGCTCCTACATTACTTGCTGTATTGCCAACTGGCTCACATTCAGGGTCCAGGAAGTTAGGATTGGTTAATCTACCTCCACTAAGAGATTGACCGCCAATAGGATACCTCAGGGCTCTATGCTTTGATTGCTCCTATTTAGCATCTACTTCTTGGAGGTAATGACTAATGTCAAGGACCTTTAGCTGACCAAGCTTGCAGATGATGGGAGCTATCATAGATTTCCCCCATGGTACAAACATCTTACAAAAGGGTCCAACACAGACAAATGACAGGTACCAAAGTTATGGAATAAACCCAATGCCAAGAAATGCATTATAATATCACTTGGGAAAACTGCCACCCAGGCTAATTACTCATCAATAAAATACTCCTAAGAGTTGACCCTGTAGTCAGGGATCTGGGAACATATGTAGACAGTGATCTGGCCTTTGACTAACATTTGGCCAATTAGTAAAAAAAAATCATTCTATGTCACCCAACTTATAAGTAAGGGTATGGCATCCAAGTCCAAGGAAGTCATAGCGCCAATTTATTTGGCCCTTATCAGACCCATCATTGAGAATAACGCCCCCTTTGGCATGCAGTTGACCAAGAATATACAACAGTTGGAATACCTACAAATGTTCAGTAATAAGAGAATCCAGGGTACAAACATATTGTCTTTTTTATTTAATTCTATGGCTTCTGATCCTTCAATTAATATTGCTCGTGTTTTTCAATAGGAAATTGAAGAGACTTCTCAGATATGTTCAGATAATCAGTTTGTGCACACTGAAGATCGTAACACTATCATGCATCATAGTTTTGGGACAGACATATACAAGAAAGGACTGACTGGAAAAGAGCAATCCTGTCTCCCAAAGGTAACTCCAAAAAAGAACGAACAAAATCACGATAAAGAAATAGGAGTCAAACTACCACGAATAAAATCCAGTTTTTTATTGTAAAAGTAAAGATAAGCACTTTCGCATGCAACCAAAAGGCATGCTTCTTCAGATTTATCAAATAGAATTTCTAATGTCTTTTTATACAGAATTATTTAATTAAAACAATCAATCAATTAATTAAAATCAATCAAACAATTAGTTAATTCATTATTCCATCTAAATTATTCAGTAGGAGATACATACCAAAACTTATTTAGAGGCTAACACTTTTTCTAATGTTATTTACTGGGGGAACATATATATTATCCCAATTAATTAAAAATCTTATAACAAGAGCTAATATGTAGGATGTGTATCTGTATATAGAAATATGAACTAAATATATGCTCTATATATATATATATATATATATATATATATATATATATATGAAATATATGGACTCATCAAAATTAATTTCAAAGTTAGTGTATCACATAATTATCAAATAGTATAAAGCCATCTGACCATAAAGTAAAACAAGAGGTAAGGAAAGGGAAAGGGAGAAGGGGGGGAGCGGGGAGGGGGGAGAGGGAGGGGGGAAGGGGGGAGGAAAAAGATGAGTAAGAGTCAAAATAGGAAACTATAGCTGATTCTATATGATCTCAAAAAAGAGATACACATTAAATGACACATATTAAAAACAGTCAAAACTGGCAGCTAGGAACTACATAAATAGATATATGCATGAAAAAATAGAAAAAATTATTGAGAAGGATGAAACAAATGGAATCCTCCATGAAATGTATGCATATAAATTCACAGATAAATCTTATAAAGAAACTAGAAATATAAATTAATATGTAACAATCTAATCAAACATGTTACTGAAAAAAGCATATTAATAAAACATAATTTATATACATATACTGATATATGGATATAACATAAGGATATACATACAATAAAATGACCTAAGAAATGCATGATTATGTTGGCACCTATTTTTGTTTACTTATTTATATTTACGTTTCTTTAAGAAAGACCTGATGCTAACATAGTAATTTAATCCTGGTGGATATTGAGCTTTAAGTTTCAATATCCAACTGAGCTCCAGGTTTTCTAAGTCATTAAAATTGTCTCTCCCTTTCTTACGTTGGAATTTCTTTCCTGCAGTATCTTAAAACCAAATTTATGGCCAGGGTTTTCTGAAGAGTGTTTAGCTAGGGCATTTTTAAAATCCACTTTTTTAATAGCATAAAGATGTTCTTGTATTCTATCTCTTAAACGTCTCGTGGTCATGCCTATATAGAATGCTGGACACGACTCACAATTGGCGAGATATATCACATTCTTATCTTCACACGTAGCTGAAAATCTAGGTTCAAACTTATATGATAACTCAGGGTGCATAAAAACTATCTCATTGGAAATCCAGGAGCAAAAATTACATCTCCCACAAGCATGGGTTCCAAGACTACTGTTATTCACATTGGTTCCAATTGGAGGTGCTCTCTTTTTCTCAATACATAATATCCTATTCAAATTCTTCATATTTTTATAAGTGAAAGTTGGTCTTGTACCTACCAAAAGCTTGATATCTGCATCAATCGTTAAAATATGCCAGTTCTTATTAATGATGTTTATTATGTGTTTATTGTCACTGGTGAAACTGGTTTGAAAACAAACCCTGGACGTGTCATATTTAGTTTGAGTATGCTTAAAAGATATCGGGTAGGTGCGTTTGGTCTCAGAGGAACTACTCAAATCCAAAAAGGTGTCTTTTATCCTGCCTACCATCTCTGCATCATATCCCCTATCTAAAAACAGTTTCTCTAACATGTTGAATTCCTTTCTCCGTTCTTCAGATTCCTGACAGAGTCTACTAATCCTCATATATTGCCCTTTTACTATATTTCTAAATATAAATCTGGGGTGCATGCTATCATAATGTAGCATTGTGTTTTTCCAACATAGTTTCCTGAATAGTGAGGTTGTCAGCCCACCATTCCCATCCTTTTTAATGGTTAGATCTAAAAAGTTGACATTAGTTAGTGAATATTCAATGGAGAATCTTAGAAAATCTGTTGTGCTCTCTAGTTCAGATATAAAATTTTTCAGCTCTTCTGCAGTGCCATCCCACACCAGTAGTATGTCGTCAACAAATCTCCTATAAAGTAGAACTTTGCTAAAACCTTCATGAGGGAATAAAAATGAAACCTCCCAACTATACACTACTAAATTAGCATAGTTGTTAGCGCAGGGAGTGCCCATGGCAACTCCCCACTGTTGGATATAGAAGGAATCATTAAATGTCAAGACATTATTGGTTAACACCAACTCAAGCAAGGCATTCAATAAAATCTGCTCATTATTGCTATATTTCTGACTGTTATTTAGCAAAGCTCTAATGGCATCCAACCCAAAGGAATTGGGAATAGCAGTAAAGAGATTCTTCCCATCCAAAGCGACTAATAGATTAGAATCAGATATATCACAATTCAAATTCCTTAGATCTTCTAAGAGCTGATATGAGTCCCTGAGCACAGTGGGTATGTTAGAGACAAGTGGTCTCAGTCTTTTTTCAATGAAGATAGATATGTTTTCAGTAACCCAACTATTACCTACAACTATAGGGCGGAGGGGTGGAGGGAGAATGCCCTTATGCATTTTAGGGAGACCTTTAATATATGGTATTGTAGGATGTTCAATAAGTAAAAATAAATAAAACTCATGATCAATCTGCCTACACATCATCAAATCATATAGCTCCTGATGCACTTCGTATATCATTTTTTCTACTGTTTTTAAGTCAATTAATGTATATGTAGCACTATCATCTAACAAAGAATTCATATACATGACATAATCATTAGTATTCATCAGTACCAACCCCCCACCCTTATCTGCTGGCCTGATGGTGACATCTGGATCCCTGACCAGTGAATTAATCAATGCCCATTCATCTTTGTTAGTATTAAAGAATAAAGAAGAAGAACAATTACTAAAATTCGCATAATAACTATAAAAGTCCATTTTACAAGTCTTAATAAAGCATTCAATATGAGGATGCATTGCGGGTGTAAAAACACTTCTCCTTTTAAAACAGTTTCATTCAGCGTCATTACCAACGTTGAGCTGGCCTTTCTTAAAAAACAGTTTGAGTGATAAATTGCGCGCAAAAGCTCTCAAGTCAATAAGAATATCTGAAATATTGCTAACCTGTGCAGGTATAAATGAAAGACCTCTGTTGAGCATTTTGTAGTCCGTGTCAGAAAGAGATAGTCCTGATAGATTAAAAACTAAGTTATTTAATCCCTCAATTGGCCTTTCTTTGTATATGGTTCCCCTGAGAACTTTCTTTTGCCTCTTCCTCGGCTCAATGATCTTCCTCTCAAGTTTCTTCGAAGGCGTACCGGTAACGGTAAAAAAGAATTAATGTTGGTCTGTTGGGTCTTTGGTTTCGCTCCCAAAACATAGTGCTGGTTTAGGGCCATTTGATTTGGTGGAGGAGTATCCATAGTATCAGGCGTCGCAAATCTCAGGCTCCCAGAAGGTGCAGGCATTGCGTTACTCGATGCGGAAGTATCAGTTAAAGGGGAAATGTCCTGTGTTGCTGATGAGGGACCCCTCTCTAAGTTATTATAAAATGCTGCTTCTGTCCTGTGAGTCTCCTGACTCTGTATGTTCCTGGGCCATACAAATACTTGGCCATTTGTGAAGTCTCGATGGTCTCTTTGGAGCTTACGGAGCTTTGTTTGTTGGAGTCTATCTCCATAAGCATCTATCTGGCAAAAAAGATTATCTAATCTATTGCAAAAAGTGTCCCCTTTAAATTTGGTTGCTAGATCTTTGTACAACGCATCAGCCTTGACTGATAGTTCATTCTCTATTGGTAAAAAATAGTCAATAAGAAGTTTTATATAATTAAAACTAAGATCCAGGTTTAACTTTTGCCATTTCTTAAGCAGCTCCGGATGACTGTTGCCGTAAGAGGGCATGCATAAGACCCTCATGCCCCGTGGGACTACCTTGAAGTGTAAACATGCTTCTAGGTGTCTACGCTGCCAGGTTAATCGAAACAATTTATATAAGTTGTTCTCTAGTTCTTTATAAAGAGAATTAAATTCAGATAACGTATTCACAGTACCTGGTTCCACAGAATTAACCATAGTGGAAAGTTCCATACTAAGTAACGGATTTGCTCTTTTTTCAATGAGACTATTCCATCTCTGGTTGGAATAATTTTTCTCTGGTACATAGTCGAGTTCCAGTGATGATCCTTCCATCGTGTAGAGACAGGAAATAGCACGCAAAATAAAGTACTGACTAGAATAGAGCAATCCTGTCTCCCAAAGGTAACTCTAAAAAAGAATGAACAAAATCACGATAAAGAAATAGGAGTCAAACCACCACGAATAAAATCCAGTTCTTTATTGTAAAAGTAGAGATAAGCGCTTTCGCGTGCAACCAAAAGGCACGCTTCTTCAGATCTATCAAATAGAATTTCTAGTGTCTTTTTATACAGAATTATTTAATTAAAACAATCAATTAATCAATTAAAATCAATCAAACAATTAGTTAATTCATTATTCCATCTAAATTATTCACTATGAGATACATACCAAAACTTATTTAGAGGCTAACACTTTTTCTAATGTTATTTACTGGGGGAACATATATATTATCCCAATTAATTAAAAAATCTTATAACAAGAGCTAATATGTAGGATGTGTATCTGTATATAGAAATATGAACTAAATATATGCTCAATATATGTATATATATATATATATATATATATATATATATGTATATATATATGAAATATATGTACTCATCAAAATTCATTTCAAAGTTAGTGTATCACATAATTATCAAATAGTATAAAGCCATCTGACCATAAAGTAAAACAAGAGGTAAGGAAAGGGAAAGGGAGAAGGAGGGGAGGGAGGGGGGAAGGAGGGGAGGAAAAAGATGAGTAAGAGTCAAAATAGGAAACTATAGCTGATTCTATATGATCTCAAAAAAGAGATACACATTAAATTACATATATTAAAAACAGTCAAAACTGGCAGCTAGGAGCTACATAAATAGATATATGCATGAAAAATTAGAAAAAAATATTGAGAAGGATGAAACAAATGGAATCCTCCATGAAATGTATGCATATAAATTCACAGATAAATCTTATAAAGAAACTAGAAATATAAATTAATATGTAACAATCTAATCAAGCATGTTACTGAAAAAAGCATATTAATAAAACATAATGTATATACATATACTGATATATGCATATAACATAAGGATATACATACAATAAAATGACCTAAGAAATGCATGTACAAGAAAGGAATGGTCATACTAATAACCCTTTTTCTTTGGTGGGTTATCGTGCTATGGCAAGTTTGATGGTAGAGATGCAGGAAATGTGTGATAAACTAGAGAAGTTGAAATGAGTGTACATTTAAATGTTATGGGTTTAAGAAGATAGTTATAATTGGACATTATCCCCAGAGGACTACATGCTTTTTAAAAGTCTGACTACTCCTTTTGATCCAACAGACGAAAAAAGGTTTCAGACTTGTTGGGTAGTGACTGATCACCACTGCTCTATAGAATGGATTAACATACTCATTGAGAGTGACATGTGTAAACAACATAAAATAAAAAATGAAATACATGCTGTTTATACTGAACTAGCTAGACAAATGAATGCCTCATAATTCAATGCTAGTCTTTCTGAATTTAATGATAAATTAAAGCACTATAAAGCAGGTTTAGTTAAAAAAAGAAAGGAAAATTACGAGACATGTGGGATTATAATCAGGGTAGAGCATTCCTTGGAGAACCAGTTAGAATACGGGACAACTGAAAACAGCTCTACATCAAAATTCAGGTTATAAGAAACAACATGGAGTCTCTTTCACTTCCTCAAAAGGCACGGATTATTCTACAGAGTGGGAGAATGGTAATATCTTTCCTCCATTGCCTGCAGCACAAGAACCATCAAATCTGGAGCAGTAATTTTGAAACCCAGCTACAAAAGGCAAACAAACAGTGTATGAAAATAAGAAACAAGGGAGATACAGACAGGGAAATTCAGTGGAAGGACATCAGCATTAGAATTATAAACAGGAAGATGGCAGTAAAAACAATAATGAAGATAGACTTAATCCTAATGGAGTTGGACCTTTTTCAAACTCTATGGTAATTAATTTCTCAAGTTTTTGAATTAACTGATGAACATGTATCAGTTTTAAACTTGGAACTTAAGTTTATACTTACAGTTTTACCCCACTTACACATGTTGAAAAGTGATATTTGTAAACTGATATGTAAATTACATTTGTTATATAATTTTTCAGAAGCAAATGTTAAAAGATCAGGTGAAGGTGTTCCTAATGTCGAATTTAATTACACTAATAGTAGAAATGATAACTTTTATTCTTGCACTTCTGAGATTCATGAAATTAATGCATATTGTTTATTCGATACATCAAAGGTTAATTACAAAAGTTGTTATATACCCCCCCTTTTAATGAAAGTGTTAAACAATTCTCTATTATGTTAAATTTTGCAGTTGAAGAGGCTAGTGGATAAATGCAATCTTCAGTATAATATGAATAAAGCTCAATGGACAGCCCTAAATGATTTTAGCAAAAACAAGAATCTAATTATTAAACCAGCAGACAAAGGTAATAATGTAGTGGTGATGCATTACGAACAATAGATGCATATGTGTTACTTGCATTTAGAAGATCAATTTACATATGAAAAAGTCAATAAGATGTATGATGAACAAGTCAAACAATATTTAAAGTTGTTAGAAAAGGGTCATAGGTTAAGTTATCTAAGTAGGGAAGATGTTGACAAGAACTTTAATATTCAAGGGTGTACCATTGCTACTTTTTATTGTTTGCCTAAAATTCATAAAAAACTTGGTTAATCCACCAGAGCATCCTATCATTTCAGCAAGTATTATTTATTTATTTATTTTGCACAATATAGGTCTATTTTTACATGAATATATTTTTCTTAATGTTATGAAATTGTCCTCATATATTAGAGACACTACTGATTTTTTGAATAAAATAAAGGGACTTAAATGGACATACATTATATATTGGGTAGCCCCCTTGATGATAGAAGTTTATATACAAGTATTAAACATGTACATGGTGTATAAGCTTTAAATTATTTTAAGGTGACAGTCCTGTCTCTAATTATGTGATTGAGTTGGTACACTTTTATCTTGCTAATATATATTTTTTTACTTTTAATAATGACTTTTATCATCAGATTCAGGGTACAGTGATTGGACCTCCTTTTGCTCCCATGTATGCTAATCTAGTTATGGGATTGTTTGAGATGGAATATTTACATGGACATAGTTTTATGAATAAATATGTTATTAATTATTTTAGATAAATAGATGACTTGATATTTATTTGTAATGGAGGTATTAATAAGAAAGATATTTTTTATTAATGATTTACAGAATACTAGATATGATTTTAAATGTGATGGTTTACAAGTAGGAAAATTAGTTTCTTTTTTAGATTTACAGTTAGAAGGGAGGAGCAGTGGAACTATAAAAACAACAATATATAGGAAATCAACAGATGGTGGACAATATTTACAAGGGAGTAGTTGAACACCCTCCACATTTGATTTCCTCTTTACCTTATGGAGAATTATTATGTCTCTGTAGACTTTGTAATGAAGAGATGAATTTTTATAGAGAAGCTGAAAAAATATTAATATATTAGGAGAGGTTATAAAATACATCTAGTGTTGAAATTATTTGGGAAGGTTACAGAAGAAAATAATTATAATGATATATAAACACATACTAATAGTTTTTGGCAGTTAGAAGTAGTAACAAATTTGATAATAAATATAAGATAAATATTTATTTTGTGATGAAAGATAATATTTTTACAGATAAAGATATTAATTTATTGAGATATTATTGGCAAATTTTGATGAAACAAAAAGTTTTTTTATTTAATTAGTAATACACATTCAACATCATACACACGGGAAAGTAATATAGGTGATACATTAGTGCTTAGCTGTTTTGTTCTTTCCTCTAATCCAATTCACATATATATATATATATATATATATATATATATATATATATATATATATATATGGGAGATTTAGGGGTTGCCACCTTTCCTTGTGGAAGGTTCTGTAGATGTAAACAATTAGTATTTTTTTGATAAGTTAATAATCATCATTTTTTCTGATTAAGAGATTCTCATGCAGTACTGAGGGCATTATTTATACTCTCAAATGTCCATGCAATTTATTTTATATTGCTGAGAGCAAGAGGGCTTTTAATTGTAGATTACAGGCACATATTAGAGACATAATAAAACGAAGAGTAGAAAGTCAAGTTGCTATGTATTTTAAACAATATCACGACTGTCAAGTACAGAATCAAAATAACAAAGGAAACTGCAGCACAGCTAAAAAGATAAAACTTTAATAGACAATAGGCAAACACTTTTGCATCTATCCCAGATGCTTGATCAGACCATAATTTAAAATTACAATGAATCATTTTTCATACATTTTATAACAAAAAATACCAAAATCACTTAAATAACTCATGTGATTTTTAAGTGGGGTTTTAAAGAAACAGTATTGTTTATTTCATAAATTTTTTCTGATCAGAAAGGAATTATCCAATGTATCTCCATTGCTTCTGTCCTGTTTGTAACTTCCCCTAGCCTCAGGTCATCTCTAATAAGTTGAATAACTAAACTAACACTATGTGCTGAACTTTGATTCAATACATGTCTGGCTAACAGATTTCTCTCATCTTTCTTGTTGATATCATAAGTATGCTCCTGAACAAGCTCCCTAAGAGAACAGTTCATTTTTCCCACATAGAATGCAGGACAAATCCTGCACTTAGCTAGATAGACTAAATTCTTACTGCAACAGTCTGCATAATGGGAGAATTCATATACTCTCCCTATAATAGGATGTCTAAACACATTCCCATTCTGTATAGATGGACAAGCACTAAAACTCGTACTGCTAAATGTATCTATTCTCTGTGATAAAAAAAACAACTGCTGCATAATCCCTGTGACACAAAAGCATCTTTGGAGACTTCCTGTTCCTAAAACAAAATGTTGGTTCCATGTCAACGTGTCTTTAATCTTGTCATCAGTCATCAAAATATTCCAATTCTTTCTCATAATATCACAAATGTGGCTGATATCGAATGAAGTGGATAGAATTATGTTGGACCTTGCTCTATTAAAATCACCTCTATGCCTTTGAAACCTATTCCCCTTTCTCTTTTCAGAAACATAAGGACAAGCACTGCCTTCTTGATCAGCATTGCTTTCAGCCAAGAATTGACTGATCTCTCTACCTGTATGACTTCTCTCTAGAAGTTTTGTACTTAATGCGATCAGAGCTAAACTGAATGACTGATCATCACTAGTCAGTTTCGACACTGGCAAAGCCTGCCCTTTCATAATGTTTTTATAAACATAAGAAGGATGCATGGTCATTCTATGTAACATATTATTCTTACAGCAGGGTTTCCTAAATATACTTATGTCACTAGAGGGACTAGAATTATTGGTCAATTTAGCATCTAAAATTTCAATTTCTTGACTAGAATATGTCACAGTGAAGTGCAAGAAGGAAGTAGTGGAATTCAAAAATTCCAAAAACTCATCCAATAATTTAACCAGACCTATACAAAGCATAAAAATATCATCCACAAAGCATCTAAAATATTTAATAAAACTTGAAAAAACATTCACTAGTCAATACATATGTAATCATCATTTTTTTTCCGATTAAGAGATTCTCAAACAATACTGAGGGCATTATTTATGCCCTCAAATACCCATGTAATTTATTTTATATTGGTGACAGCAAGAAGGCTTTTAAGTGTAGATTACAGGAACATATTAAAGACATAAAGCAGAGAGTAGAAATTCATTAAATTAATTTAAAACAATATCACAATTGTAATGCTTTACTATTACACCTTACCATTTTAGAACAAGTGGGGGTAAATTTGGTGATGATAATCTACTTAAAGAAAGATTATTGTATGTTGTGTCTTTTTGGCTTTTCCTGGTTAGGGGTTGCCCCACGGAACTCCGGTCCACTAATGATTGGCAGTAGATTTTTACGTGCCGAGTTGCCAGCCCTGATGCACAACCTTCAACGAAGGTACGCCCATTCACACATGTCTCCACACAGAAGATGCTTTAGCTGAGAATCGAACAGGACAACGTCTTACTGTGAGGCATATAAAGAAACTATATGTATTTTAAAATATGATACTTTATTACCAATGGGTTGAATACAGGATGCAATTGGAAGTGTTTCATTTATCTTATTTATAGCCTTAAAAGTGTAGTGTTTAATTGATTGTAATTAAAGTATAATTGATTAATTGTTCTTGTTTTTTTGTATAAAAGGTGTGGTTATTTGCATTTGCTCTTTTATCATTCCATGATGGCTTATGCTGAGGTGCTATAGTGTTAAAACTGCATTGTGGGTCAGCAGCCTTTTGTTGTTTATTTTATTTATTTATTTTTGTTGTTGTTTTAAATATAAACATACTGTCCTGAAAATATTGCCTTAAAGCCCTAGCTGTGTACTCTTGTTTTCTACATGTTACTGAGAGGTTGTCTATGCTGGGTATACAAAGCATCCACAGATCCAGCCCTGGTGGACCTTTTGCACATCCACAAAATGAACAGCATCAAAACCAATAGATCCAAGGATTTAAATTTTGTTTGTGACATAAATGAGACACGTTGAAGAGACAGATATGTGCCTCAGATAATCACCATGCTCTAGAACAGGCTCCCCATCCATGTGAAGTAGAACCCATCTCTAACCCTACTTAAGCATAATCTTGACTAATGGATGGGAAACTGGAAATTTATCCTGGGTCTGGTCTGTATGTCACTAATAGAGGCAGACAGTAATGCCCAAACTAACATACCTCTACCATATAACCTCTAGAAAATTCCTGAGTTACATACCCCCTCCTAATAAACACCCATGATATATGGGGACAAAATTAAGTTGGATTGCATGGCTAGGCTTATAAAAACCCTGGTGATAGCCTAGTATATAATTATGAACATATGAATAATGAACTTATAAAGTACACACATGAGCTACAACAAAAGTATCCTCACACTATGTACACCAATGACACAATGTGTCTAACAAATGAGCAATGTACGTTATAATATATTATAACTAATCACTTCTAGAGAGCACATGGACAGAAAAGTCATGAAATAAAACTGATAGAAAGAGCACTAAATGTTGAGGCACATATACCGAACAGAGCTAATATACATAATTAGACAACTGACAGGACATATGGCCTGAAGAACGTATAGAAGGGAATTTTTTCAGTTGATTTTTTTGTTTTTGTTTTGTTTTTCATTTGTTTTTCTTTGTGTAGACAGGGTGATTAGTAATGGAAATAACAACAGGTTTATCTTTAGAAAGAGCTGAAATAGATGGAGAGTGTGTAACGATGCACACTGGTGCAATAAAGATAAATGCCAGGGCTGCTCAAGGTAGTGGGCAGAAAACAATAGGTGGATCACCCAAATAGGTGGGACAACACAAAAGTTATGGGTGCATGTTGGGTATACAAAGGACTGGATGCAAGGAATAATGCTTAATTCATTTGGATGGTAACAGAATTTTTGGATGTAGAAGACAACACTAGCTTTTGTGAGGAAATGTATTCCTAAGGATAAAGCAGGTTTACCTTAATCATGCAGACTGTGGGAAATGTCATCAAGTGGTATAGGTGGTCAAAGTAACTTTACTCAAGTCATTACCTAATGTTTTCCAGTCATTACCTAACTTTTAGCTAGATGTTATCTTTATTTTTTCCCCAAAATCTCTTTATTTGAATTTTTAGATATTAACAGCAATACATCCAATCAAACACACAAAACAAACAGTACATACAAAAAGGAAACATTCAAAAAACTAATAACACAAGAAATATATATACACTGTATACAATAGAAGTCACTACATCATCAAATGGAGAATAAAAGGTTTTTAACATCACTTAAGAAAGTGAGGGATAGTATAAGGGACATATTTTGCAAAGATGATAAATATGGAAATTCAACCACTTATACTTAATGTAATTAGGGAATACAATTAGATATATAAAGAGGAAAAAGGGAAAGAAGTGAAAAAAAAAAAAAAGAAAGAAAAAAACTAAAAACTGGTTATAATGCAGTTATTGCATAATATAAATTTGTCTTATCATGTCAGTGTACAGACTATCTTTCTTTGTTAAGAATTACATCTAAGTAACCCCAATATTTCTGATAATAGTGTTTCTTTTTTGTTTTTCTTTAAACTAGTTTGTGAGATGAGATATATTTAATAGCATGGTTGCTAAAGCCTTCCCATGTAATTGAAGATGTGACATTCCGATTTTTAGTGATATAAAATTTAATAAGGGCACACATCATGATAAGACAAACTCAGTATTAAAAACAAACTGAATAAACCAAAAACGGATCCAACACGCCACTGAAGACAAAACACAGGTTTAATTGAGATAAACGTGAAGCGCTTTTCGTCGCTCAAATTTTGAGCAACTTCCTCAGACTAACAAACCAAAGTTCATTAACATATTTATACTCTCACGTCACTAACATCTTAAACGAGAGTGTCAATTAACAAATTCAACAAGTTAAAAAACTAATCATATAAAAACTTCCCCAACTGTTAGCAGCAACAAAGTCTATGCACATATGTATAATAGACTAAACTAACATGTTGTATACTTATATCCCTCAAAATAAGTTTATATACAACAAATATGCAGTACTGTAAGAAAACCAGCACATTTTCCTCTATTAGTAAAACTAAGTCTATACTCAAATTAGCTAATGAAATGATTTGCAAATGCAAAAATCTTATAACACCCTGTAAAGTAAGTTTAAATTTAAATTAAAATAAAAATATATATATCACTAATTTCATAGTATAAATACAATTAAATAAGTCAAAATATTGATCTAAAGTCAGTTTAGTCAAACGCTAGAATGTGTCTGCTTACTTGTACTAATGGGCATAGTTAAAAACTAGTTAAATACATAAACATAAACATAAGGTAAACATTCAAAAAGCTCAGAGCAACTATTCAAGAAGGGTCATTAAATTCGAATAAACAATAAATATCTAAATAAGTGTATAAAAATCTAAATAGATATATAAATATATAAAATATATAAAGCAGACTAAAGTCGAAGTCAAAGAAGGTAAAGTAAATTTCAAACAGGGCTCTACATAAATAAGTACTTGGATCACTTAGCTTCGGTTCAGACTTCTAAGTTTAAGTAAGCAGCCTATATTGCAATGGTCGTTTAAGCCCGGGTAACAAAAGGCATTAGTACGCCATTGCCAAGTAAGTTCTCGCTCTTCTAACAATAAATTATATGGCCCGCCTCTAATATTAGTCTGGATCTGATCCAGTGCTGTAAATTTGAAACTATGCCCTGGATTAGTGGATATGTGTTTAACTAAAGCATTTTCTACTTTATTATTCTGTATGGCATATGTATGTTCATAAACTCTTTCTTTAAACTGTCTTTCAGTCTTCCCTATATAGAAAGCTGAACAAAGTGTGCATGAAGCCACATATACTATTAGTTTAGAACAACAGTTTAATTTGTATCTAATTCCATACTTCTTGTCATTAATAGTTACCCACTCTCCACTGTACATATGTTTACACATACTACAATTCTCACAAATTTTCATTCCTTTCTTTCTGCTTAAGTTCTTAGTGGGATTGTTTTCTAAAATATTTTTCAAGTTATAACCCCTTCTGTAAACAACTCTGGGGTATTTAACCAGTTTGTTAGAAATACTCTTATCTTGTTGGATTAGTGACCAATTTTTAAGTAACAGTTTTTTAATAAGGTCACTATCCATATTAAAAGTAGTAATAAAACTAATTTTGAACTCATTACTTAGTTGAATTTTACTATCTAGGCCATCTGTCTCTTCTAAGGGGTGCAATTGGCAGTCTGCTGTTGTAAAATGTATACTCTGACCAAAAGACTGGTTTAAAATGGGAACAATAGTACCATTGAGTCTTTTAAATTTCACTTCCTGGACAATTTCTTCAAGAAAATCAAAAGGGTAACCTCTCTCACTAAAAAAATTAGTAAGTAATTCACATTCGATATCAAAGTCTTTGCTATAAGTGGTCATTCGGGCTGCTCGTATCAATTGGCCCTTAACTATAGACTTTTTCTGTGCAGTTGGATGAAGACTAGTAAAGTGCAAATAAGAATTGCAGTAGGTTTCCTTTCTATGTATTTTAGAAAAATATTGGTTGTTGACAATATCTTTAGATAAATTCACATCCAAATAGTCAATAGAAAGTAGTTGAAAATTAGAAGTGAATCTAAAAAAGTCTGTAGTGTTATTAAGAAAGTTTAATAACTTATCTGCTTTTCTTTGGTTACCCTCAAAAAGAATGAAGATATCATCCAGGAAGCGAGTATAATACTTAATGGAAGAAGACCATACATTGTTGTTAAAAATAAACTGATGTTCCCAATATGCCATGACTGTATTCACTAAACTGGCCCCACATGGCGACCCCATTGCCACGCCACATTTTTGCAAATACAGTTTGTCATTGAAAGTAAAAAAGTTGTTGGTCAAGATAATGTCAATCAAGGTTGTTACTGTGAATATTTCATTCGTTGAAGCTCCTTTTTTATTTAAAAATAAGTTAACCCACTCTATAGCCTCTAAGTGAGGAATTGACGTGTATAAGTCAATAACGTCAATAGTGACGAATTTGTGTTCTTCATTGTATATTATACTGTCAAAATTTCTCAAGAATGACCATGAATCTTTACAAATTTGAACTTCGGTAACTAAGTATTTTTTTAGAATACTGTCCACTAGTTTAGCTGATGCATATGTTATAGAGTCTCGGCCATCTATAAGTGGTCTAAATGGGGGGTTAGAAATATTTTTATGTATTTTAGGTGTTGCAAACATTATTGGGATCTTAGGCCAGTTGGTAGTAATATAGTGATAGCTGTCTATATCAATATAACCGTCCATAAATAAGTCACTGTAGTAACTTTTAATCATTCTATATGTATTTACTTCATTTAAGGATACTTCCTTATATGTGTCGTTTGCTAAAATATTTTCAACTCTATCAATATAGTCAAAATTGTTAAATAGAGTAATTCCCCCACCTTTGTCAGGTTTAATGGCTCTAATATTAAGTGTTTTAAAAGTAGATAATGCTGCATGTTCTTCCTTACTGATGTTTCTTCTCTGCCTAGTATTCCTATAAATTCCAGAGTGTGCATTGTCACAAATGCTACGCAAATCTAATTCCATAATTTGTTCAAATGTAGACAAAGTAGGGTGTAACGTAGGATTATATTCACTCACTACCTTAAGTGGCTGCTTAACTGATGGAACATGTTCCAAAAGAATGCTAAGGTTGAGTTTCCTAACAAATAATTTGGTATCCTTAATACATTGTACCAAGTCCATACTTTTAGCAGGTACAAAAGATTGTCCCCTAGAGAGGATTTCAACTAAAGAAGGTTCAATGTTTATACATGAAAAATTATAAATCACAAAATCCCCTGCTTTGTTGTACACAATCGCAGGGGTAGTCGCTTCCTGGTTTATCTCTTCGGTTTGTGAGTTGGACCGAATTGGTTTTTTGATTGTTGTTGTTGATAAAAGTTCTGCTGATTATTGTGGTTATAATTGTTAACATGATGTCTCTTAGGGATAGCCCCCGAGTTCTGTCTGTCATAATTATTGCCTTGGTTAGATGAAAAAGTCGGTTGGCCACCCTGATAGTCCCTATTGGGTGTAAATTGTCTTCCGTTTCTCAGCCGGGCAGCCCAAGTATTGTTATTTCTATTATTCGGTCTGTCCGTCGAAGTCCTTGAGTCAGGTTCAAGACTGGTCTCTTGTTCGTCAATAAATGTCTCTAAAGTGCCAGTCTCATTAACTGTAATGTCAGTAGAAGCATTTAGAGGCCCTGGTGGTTTAGGGTATGCTTTTCCTTGGTCATACGCAAGTCTGTCTCTAGTAAGTTTTTTATTTTTAGTAAATTTTAATTTATTTAGAAGTTGGTCAATAGATGAAAAAATTCTATCGTAGTCGAATTTATATCTGATAAATTCTAAATGATTCGTAATCAAACTGTTCAACGTCTCAACTTCTTTACAAAGATCCGTTATTTGGAGTCTGTAATGTTTAGTCATACACTCCATAAGTGCAAAACCTTGTTCATTAAATAAGTTCATTAACTCAAGGTGGAACAAAGAGTTAGACAGCAGTCCAGTTGGGTAGACATGGTGCCTTAAACCTTTAGGCACAATCCGCAGTCTACAACACTCTTGGAAATAATTAACTTCCAGCTGGAGTTTTTTTATTTTCAACAATTTAACGTCTAAAAGTTTCAGGTTATTTGTAAATTCTTTCTCACTCACCTCCTGCGTGTCCGCGTTGGGAGCCGGTTGCTCCGTGTTGTTTTGATTGTTAAAGTTAAGGTTGTAGGTGTTCTGGATCCAGTCCTTAAAAACAGGAGCTCCAATAAGCCCCCCAACGCTGTTTGAACTAGGATGCCCATGTAGAGCAGATTCAGCGGTGAGGTCAAGAATATTGTTGTTAGTAGCATGAACCTGGTTGTTCTGTTCGCCAGAAGCAGAACTGCTTATGTCAGCAAATAAAGGTTGCGTTTCGTGGTTTTAACTTGCAAAGAATTCAGCGTACTGGGATTGTTAAAACCGGTAAATGTAGCTGGTGTACGTTGTCCTAAAGGGATGGAATCGGACAGGTTACCGGTTTCCAGTACTTGCGAACTAGAGGAGTCAGCTGCACCAAGTTGGGAATCAAGGCGAGATGAAAGCTTGTCGACCCTTTCCGTAAGAGCCAGAATCAAAGCTGTTAAATTCATGTCATCGTCACAAGGAGGTTTTTTTCTCGTAATATTTTGAGAAGGAGGAATTACTTCCTCGTCTTCACTGTGGCCGTTGGATGCCATGAGAACACGGAAGACAAACTCAGTATTAAAAACAAACTGAATAAACCAAAAACGGATCCAACACGCCACTGAAGACAAAACACAGATTTAATTGAGATAAACGTGAAGCGCTTTTCGTCACTCAAATTGTGAGCAACTTCCTCAGACTAACAAACCAAAGTTCATTAACATATTTATACTCTCACGTCACTAACATCTTAAACGAGAGTGTCAATTAACAAATTCAACAAGTTAAAAAACTAATCATATAAAAACTTCCCCAACTATTAGCAGCAACAAAGTCTATGCACATATGTATAATAGACTAAACTAACATGTTGTATACTTATATCCCTCAAAATAAGTTTATATACAACAAATATGCAGTACTGTAAGAAAACCAGCACATTTTCCTCTATTAGTAAAACTAAGTCTATACTCAAATTAGCTAATGAAATGATTTGCAAATGCAAAATCTTATAACACCCTGTAAAGTAAGTTTAAATTTAAATTAAAATAAAAATATATATATCACTAATTTCATAGTATAAATGCAATTAAATAAGTCAAAATATTGATCTAAAGTCAGATTAGTCAAACGCTAGAATGTGTCTGCTTACTTGTACTAATGGGCATAGTTAAAAACTAGTTAAATACATAAACATAAACATAAGGTAAACATTCAAAAAGCTCAGAGCAACTATTCAAGAAGGGTCATTAAATTCGAATAAACAATAAATATCTAAATAAGTGTATAAAAATCTAAATAGATATATAAATATATAAAATATATAAAGCAGACTAAAGTCGAAGTCAAAGAAGGTAAAGTAAATTTTAAACAGGGCTCTACATAAATAAGTACTTGGATCACTTAGCTTCGGTTCAGACTTCTAAGTTTAAGTAAGCAGCCTATATTGCAATGGTCGTTTAAGCCCGGGTAACAAAAGGCATTAGTACGCCATTGCCAAGTAAGTTCTCGCTCTTCTAACAATAAATTATATGGCCCGCCTCTAATATTAGTCTGGATCTGATCCAGTGCTGTAAATTTGAAACTATGCCCTGGATTAGTGGATATGTGTTTAACTAAAGCATTTTCTACTTTATTATTCTGTATGGCATATGTATGTTCATAAACTCTTTCTTTAAACTGTCTTTCAGTCTTCCCTGTATAGAAAGCTGAACAAAGTGTGCATGAAGCCACATATACTATTAGTTTAGAACAACAGTTTAATTTGTATCTAATTCCATACTTCTTGTCATTAATAGTTACCCACTCTCCACTGTACATATGTTTACACATACTACAATTCTCACAAATTTTCATTCCTTCTTTCTGCTAAAGTTCTTAGTGGGATTGTTTTCTAAAATATTTTTCAAGTTATAACCCCTTCTGTAAACAACTCTGGGGTATTTAACCAGTTTGTTAGAAATACTCTTATCTTGTTGGATTAGTGACCAATTTTTAAGTAACAGTTTTTTAATAAGGTCACTATCCATATTAAAAGTAGTAATAAAACTAATTTTGAACTCATTACTTAGTTGAATTTTACTATCTAGGCCATCTGTCTCTTCTAAGGGTGCAATTGGCAGTCTGCTGTTGTAAAATGTATACTCTGACCAAGACTTGTTTAAAATGGGAACAATAGTACCATTGAGTCTTTTAAATTTCACTTCCTGGACAATTTCTTCAAGAAAATCAAAAGGGTAACCTCTCTCACTAAAAAATTAGTAAGTAATTCACATTCGATATCAAAGTCTTTGCTATAAGTGGTCATTCGGGCTGCTCGTATCAATTGGCCCTTAACTATAGACTTTTTCTGTGCAGTTGGATGAAGACTAGTAAAGTGCAAATAAGAATTGCAGTAGGTTTCCTTTCTATGTATTTTAGAAAAATATTGGTTGTTGACAATATCTTTAGATAAATTCACATCCAAATAGTCAATAGAAAGTAGTTGAAAATTAGAAGTGAATCTAAAAAAGTCTGTAGTGTTATTAAGAAAGTTTAATAACTTATCTGCTTTTCTTTGGTTACCCTCAAAAAGAATGAAGATATCATCCAGGAAGCGAGTATAATACTTAATGGAAGAAGACCATACATTGTTGTTAAAAATAAACTGATGTTCCCAATATGCCATGACTGTATTCACTAAACTGGCCCCACATGGCGACCCCATTGCCACGCCACATTTTTGCAAATACAGTTTGTCATTGAAAGTAAAAAAGTTGTTGGTCAAGATAATGTCAATCAAGGTTGTTACTGTGAATATTTCATTCGTTGAAGCTCCTTTTTTATTTAAAAATAAGTTAACCCACTCTATAGCCTCTAAGTGAGGAATTGACGTGTATAAGTCAATAACGTCAATAGTGACGAATTTGTGTTCTTCATTGTATATTATACTGTCAAAATTCCTCAAAAATGACCATGAATCTTTACAAATTTGAACCTCGGTAACCAAGTATTTTTTTAGAATATTGTCCACTAGTTTAGCTGATGCATATGTTATAGAGTCTCGGCCATCTATTAGTGGTCTAAATGGGGGGTTAGAAATATTTTTATGTATTTTAGGTGTTGCAAACATTATTGGGATCTTAGGCCAGTTGGTAGTAATATAGTGATAGCTGTCTATATCAATATAACCGTCCATAAATAAGTCACTGTAGTAACTTTTAATCATTCTATATGCGGTATTTACTTCATTTAAGGATACTTCCTTATATGTGTCGTTTGCTAAAATATTTTCAACTCTATCAATATAGTCAAAATTGTTAAATAGAGTAATTCCCCCACCTTTGTCAGGTTTAATGGCTCTAATATTAAGTGTTTTAAAAGTAGATAATGCTGCATGTTCTTCCTTACTGATGTTTCTTCTCTGCCTAGTATTCCTATAAATTCCAGAGTGTGCATTGTCACAAATGCTACGCAAATCTAATTCCATAATTTGTTCAAATGTAGACAAAGTAGGGTGTAACGTAGGATTATATTCACTCACTACCTTAAGTGGCTGCTTAACTGATGGAACATGTTCCAAAAGAATGCTAAGGTTGAGTTTCCTAACAAATAATTTGGTATCCTTAATACATTGTACCAAGTCCATACTTTTAGCAGGTACAAAAGATTGTCCCCTAGAGAGGATTTCAACTAAAGAAGGTTCAATGTTTATACATGAAAAATTATAAATCACAAAATCCCTGCTTTGTTGTACACAATCAGGGGTAGTCGCCTGGTTTATCTCTTCGGTTTGTGAGTTGGACCGAATTGGTTTTTTGATTGTTGTTGTTGATAAAAGTTCTGCTGATTATTGTGGTTATAATTGTTAACATGATGTCTCTTAGGGATAGCCCCCGAGTTCTGTCTGTCATAATTATTGCCTTGGTTAGATGAAAAGTCGGTTGGCCACCCTGATAGTCCCTATTGGGTGTAAATTGTCTTCCGCTTCTCAGCCGGGCAGCCCAAGTATTGTTATTTCTATTATTCGGTCTGTCCGTCGAAGTCCTTGAGTCAGGTTCAAGACTGGTCTCTTGTTCGTCAATAAATGTCTCTAAAGTGCCAGTCTCATTAACTGTAATGTCAGTAGAAGCATTTAGAGGCCCTGGTGGTTTAGGGTATGCTTTTCCTTGGTCATACGCAAGTCTGTCTCTAGTAAGTTTTTTATTTTTAGTAAATTTTAATTTATTTAGAAGTTGGTCAATAGATGAAAAAATTCTATCGTAGTCGAATTTATATCTGATAAATTCTAAATGATTCGTAATCAAACTGTTCAACGTCTCAACTTCTTTACAAAGATCCGTTATTTGGAGTCTGTAATGTTTAGTCATACACTCCATAAGTGCAAAACCTTGTTCATTAAATAAGTTCATTAACTCAAGGTGGAACAAAGAGTTAGACAGCAGTCCAGTTGGGTAGACATGGTGCCTTAAACCTTTAGGCACAATCCGCAGTCTACAACACTCTTGGAAATAATTAACTTCCAGCTGGAGTTTTTTTATTTTCAACAATTTAACGTCTAAAAGTTTCAGGTTATTTGTAAATTCTTTCTCACTCACCTCCTGCGTGTCCGCGTTGGGAGCCGGTTGCTCCGTGTTGTTTTGATTGTTAAAGTTAAGGTTGTAGGTGTTCTGGATCCAGTCCTTAAAAACAGGAGCTCCAATAAGCCCCCCAACGCTGTTTGAACTAGGATGCCCATGTAGAGCAGATTCAGCGGTGAGGTCAAGAATATTGTTGTTAGTAGCATGAACCTGGTTGTTCTGTTCGCCAGAAGCAGAACTGCTTATGTCAGCAAATAAAGGTTGCGTTTCGTTGTTTTTAACTTGCAAAGAATTCAGCGTACTGGGATTGTTAAAACCGGTAAATGTAGCTGGTGTACGTTGTCCTAAAGGGATGGAATCGGACAGGTTACCGGTTTCCAGTACTTGCGAACTAGAGGAGTCAGCTGCACCAAGTTGGGAATCAAGGCGAGATGAAAGCTTGTCGACCCTTTCCGTAAGAGCCAGAATCAAAGCTGTTAAATTCATGTCATCGTCACAAGGAGGTTTTTTTCTCGTAATATTTTGAGAAGGAGGAATTACTTCCTCGTCTTCACTGTGGCCGTTGGATGCCATGAGAACACGGAAGACAAACTCAGTATTAAAAACAAACTGAATAAACCAAAAACGGATCCAACACGCCACTGAAGACAAAACACAGATTTAATTGAGATAAACGTGAAGCGCTTTTCGTCGCTCAAATTGTGAGCAACTTCCTCAGACTAACAAACCAAAGTTCATTAACATATTTATACTCTCACGTCACTAACATCTTAAACGAGAGTGTCAATTAACAAATTCAACAAGTTAAAAAACTAATCATATAAAAACTTCCCCAACTATTAGCAGCAACAAAGTCTATGCACATATGTATAATAGACTAAACTAACATGTTGTATACTTATATCCCTCAAAATAAGTTTATATACAACAAATATGCAGTACTGTAAGAAAACCAGCACATTTTCCTCTATTAGTAAAACTAAGTCTATACTCAAATTAGCTAATGAAATGATTTGCAAATGCAAAAATCTTATAACACCCTGTAAAGTAAGTTTAAATTTAAATTAAAATAAAAATATATATATCACTAATTTCATAGTATAAATACAATTAAATAAGTCAAAATATTGATCTAAAGTCAGATTAGTCAAACGCTAGAATGTGTCTGCTTACTTGTACTAATGGGCATAGTTAAAAACTAGTTAAATACATAAACATAAACATAAGGTAAACATTCAAAAGCTCAGAGCAACTATTCAAGAAGGGTCATTAAATTCAATAAACAATAAATATCTAAATAAGTGTATAAAAATCTAAATAGATATATAAATATATAAAATATATAAAGCAGACTAAAGTCGAAGTCAAAGAAGGTAAAGTAAATTTTAAACAGGGCTCTACATAAATAAGTACTTGGATCACTTAGCTTCGGTTCAGACTTCTAAGTTTAAGTAAGCAGCCTATATTGCAATGGTCGTTTAAGCCCGGGTAACAAAAGGCATTAGTACGCCATTGCCAAGTAAGTTCTCGCTCTTCTAACAATAAATTATATGGCCCGCCTCTAATATTAGTCTGGATCTGATCCAGTGCTGTAAATTTGAAACTATGCCCTGGATTAGTGGATATGTGTTTAACTAAAGCATTTTCTACTTTATTATTCTGTATGGCATATGTATGTTCATAAACTCTTTCTTTAAACTGTCTTTCAGTCTTCCCTATATAGAAAGCTGAACAAAGTGTGCATGAAGCCACATATACTATTAGTTTAGAACAACAGTTTAATTTGTATCTAATTCCATACTTCTTGTCATTAATAGTTACCCACTCTCCACTGTACATATGTTTACACATACTACAATTCTCACAAATTTTCATTCCCTTCTTTCTGCTAAAGTTCTTAGTGGGATTGTTTTCTAAAATATTTTTCAAGTTATAACCCCTTCTGTAAACAACTCTGGGGTATTTAACCAGTTTGTTAGAAATACTCTTATCTTGTTGGATTAGTGACCAATTTTTAAGTAACAGTTTTTTAATAAGGTCACTATCCATATTAAAAGTAGTAATAAAACTAATTTTGAACTCATTACTTAGTTGAATTTTACTATCTAGGCCATCTGTCTCTTCTAAGGGGTGCAATTGGCAGTCTGCTGTTGTAAAATGTATACTCTGACCAAGACTTGTTTAAAATGGGAACAATAGTACCATTGAGTCTTTTAAATTTCACTTCCTGGACAATTTCTTCAAGAAAATCAAAAGGGTAACCTCTCTCACTAAAAAAATTAGTAAGTAATTCACATTCGATATCAAAGTCTTTGCTATAAGTGGTCATTCGGGCTGCTCGTATCAATTGGCCCTTAACTATAGACTTTTTCTGTGCAGTTGGATGAAGACTAGTAAAGTGCAAATAAGAATTGCAGTAGGTTTCCTTTCTATGTATTTTAGAAAAATATTGGTTGTTGACAATATCTTTAGATAAATTCACATCCAAATAGTCAATAGAAAGTAGTTGAAAATTAGAAGTGAATCTAAAAAAGTCTGTAGTGTTATTAAGAAAGTTTAATAACTTATCTGCTTTTCTTTGGTTACCCTCAAAAAGAATGAAGATATCATCCAGGAAGCGAGTATAATACTTAATGGAAGAAGACATTTTTTTTATTTTTGGAAGTTGAGTCATGTTAATGTGCAATATAGCTGTCTCCCATGAGAGGGTTGATTTTTCATATCCCATCTTCTCTAACCTAGCTCTTAAAGAGCACCATAGGTTGTGTACCTTGCTACATTTCCACATGACATGGAGAATATCTGCATGTGAGGACATATAGGCGAGAAGTTGGAATTGAACTTATTTAGTTTTGATGGGGTATAGTATACATTATTTATCATCATTTGTGTATATAGCAGCTTCTTAAAAGGAATTAATTTTATGGTATTCTCAATGGCCAGGCTCTTATTTTCATCTGTCACTGATTTTTTTTCTTGCCACTAGTTTGAAAAAACTAGAGAATTCTGGTGTTTTATATTCATTACAAGTTTATATATCCTAGAAATTGTTTTCCCTTTTATCTCAAGGTTTCTAGTACTAATTTTACTAAGTTAATATCCTGCAAGTCGACTTGTGTTTGTGAGAATTTAACATTTATGAGATAATGGATTTGGGTAAGAATAACAGTATATTTCTTAGTAAGATTTAGTTCTAGTCTTATTTGTTGTATAGTGGATTCTCTCCATTGGTATATGTCCCATACTGTGAGATCTTTTATCAGAGAGTAATTTGTTAGATTTAAGGGTTTATTGTTTATTAATAGGTTGGGATTTAAATAGAGTGGTTGTATAAAGACAAGAGCATCCAATAATTGCAATGATTTAAATAATTTCTGTGTAGTAAGAATCATGTATTTAATTAGTGGGTGTATACTCTTTGTGAATATGCATTTTGATTTATGTTTAAAAATGGTAGTGATTTGCTGTTATACCCAAGGAATTTCAGTTGTTCAGACCAGATTTTGGTCCATTGGGGTGTCCAAGAATTTGCATATGGGTCATGGCTTAATATCTGTATTAGTCCGTAGGCAGCAATTATACTATAATAAAGTTTTAAATCAGGTAACCCCAATCCCCCTTTATTTTTGGCAAGTACAAATTTGTCATATCTAATTCTAGTGGATTTGGGGTACCATAAGTATCTTGATATAGCTTTTTCTATATTAAGGAAGACTTTTTGGGGAATATTTGAAAAAGTAGCATTTAGTTGAAAGAGTATTCTCGGCAAAAGGTTCATCTTAACAACACTAGCTTTTGAGAGTAATGACATATTAATATTCTTCCACCTATTGATATCACTTTCAATACTGGTCCGTGTACGCAATAGGTTATTTTTTATCATATCCTTAAAGTCAGGAGTAAATATTATTCCTAGGTATTTTATCTGGTAACTTATCTTGATTTCATTCATGGGAAAGTAAAATTCCTTATGACCTATAAGATTCATGAGAAATATGTGGGATTTGTTTAGATTTAAATTATAGTTAGAGATTTCAGAGAACTCATCTATAGCTTTAAATATTTTTGGGAGGTCAGTAGTGGGAAGTTGAAAATATATATTTAAGTCATCAGCAAAAGTAGAGAATATAACATTTGTATTATAGATTCTAGGTATGTGATGGAATTTTTTTTGTGAAATAAACAGAAGGAGAGGTTCTAGATAAAGATTAAAGAGGTATGGGGAAAGAGGGCAACCTTGTGTTGTACCATTGGATAACAGTATAGGGTTAGTTTTGAGCTTATTTATCTGAATAGTGGTAGAAGCTTTCTGATATAGAACCTTAATTATCCTTATGAATTCCTGAGGAAAACCATATAAAAGCAATATATTGAATAGGAAATGTAAATTAACTCTATCATAAGTTTTAGTTGCATCCACCATGAAGACATATCTGGGGCATTTGTCACTGTTAAGAAGTCTGATAATGGTATCTAAAAGGAGGGTGTTATCACTAGTTTGCCTGTTTATCATAAAGCCCATTTGTTCTTGGAAAATGACAGAGTGGAGTAAATTCTTAAGTCTATTTGCTATAACATGAGCTAGGATCTTAAGGTCAGTATCTATCAGGGCTATTGGTCTATAGTTTGCTGGATCGGTTGGGTCAGAATTTGGTTTTGGAATTAGCACTGTTTTGGAGTTATTTAAATAATTATCTGTTATTCCATGTTGTATTATAAAGTTGAAAACTTAATACTACTTTGGAAATAGGTTCCATGAATAGTTTATAAAATTCAGAGGTGTAGCCATTGGGCCCAGGGGATTTATCCAGTTTGAGTTTGTTTATTGCAGCTTTTATCTCATTTAGTTGCAGGGGTGTTTTTAGCAGTTTTTTTTATCTTCCGTAAGTTGTAGAAATTTTATATTATGTATAAAATCACCAAAATTGTCTGTAGATGGTGATAAGGGTATGCTGTATAGTTTCTTTTATATGTCTTCAAAAGCATCTACAATATCTTGGTCCTTATGCTTCACCAGTCCTTCATACACTATTTCTTTAATTCTCGGTGGGCCATTTTTTATGTTAATTAGTCTAGCTAGGAATTTTGAAGGTGCTTGTGCCCATTCTGAATATTTATATATTGACCTTAATTCTAACAGGGAGATATTTTCTAGATAGTGTTTGTGTAATTGCTTTTGCCAGTCTATTTTATTTTCTCCAGGTCTTTAGAGTATTTTTTCTGACGTTCTAATTCAGCAATATTTATTTGAGTTTCTATGATAAACAGGCAAACAAGTGATAACACCCTCCTTTTAGATACCATTATCAGACTTCTTAACAGTGACAAATGCCCCCGATATGTCCTCATGGCAGATGCAACCAAAGCTTTTGATAGTTAATTTACATATCCTATTTAATATATTGCTTTTATATGGGTTTCCTCAGGAATTTATAAGGATAATTAAGGTTCTATATCAGAAAACTTCTACCACTATTCAGATAAATAAGCTCAAAACTAACCCTATACTGTTATCCAATGGTACAAGACAAGGCTGCCCTCTTTCCCCATACCTCTTTAATCTTTATCTAGAAACTCTACTTATGTTTATTTCACAAAAATCTTTCATCACATACCTAGAATCTATAATACAAATCTTATATTCTCTGCTTTTGCTGATGACTTAAATATATATTTTCAACTTCCCACTACTGACCTCCCAAAAATACTTAAAGCTATAGATGAGTTCTCTGAAATCTCTAACTATAATTTAAATCTAAACAAATCCCACATATTTCCCATGAATCTTATAGGTCATAAGAAATTTTACTTTCCCATGAATGAGATCAAGATAAGTTACCAGATAAAATACCTAGGAATAATATGTACTCCTGACTTTAAGGATATGATAAAGAATAACCTATTGTGTACATGGACCAGTATTGAAAGTGATATCAATAGGTGGAAGAATATTAATATGTCATTACTCTCAAAAGCTAGTGTTGTTAAGATGAACCTTTTACCGAGAATACTCTTTCAACTAAATGCTACTTTTTAAAATATTCCCCAAAAAATCTTTCTTGATATAGAAAAAGCTATATCAAGATTCTTATGGTACCCCAAATCCACTAGAATTAGATATGACAAACTTGTACTTACCAAAAATAAAGGGGGATTGGGGTTACCTGATTTAAAACTCTATTATACTATAATTAGTGCCTACAGACTAATAGAGATAATAAGCCATTACCCGTATGTAAATTCCTGGACACCCCAATGGACCAAAATCTAGTCTGAACAACTGAAATTCATTGGGTATAACAGCAAATCCCTACCATTTTTAAACCTAAATCAAAATGGCATATTCACAAAGAGTATACACCCACTAATTAAATACATGATTCTTACTACACAGAAATTATTTAAATAATTTTAAAGTTATTGTACTTTTTTTTTTAACCATGCAGATTTTTGGATAATTATACCCCTAATGACCACTTTGGCAGCCACCCATTGTATATCATAAGGAATTTGAATAGATATAAAGCCATTTTGAAGTTGGGCTATGACATTCTGGATTTCCTGTGCTGTTTCTTGGTTTTTAATGATTTTAGGATTTAATGTCCAATTATTGAAATTGGGAACATTTTGTTATTTGTTTGAAAATTTATTAAGAGACTGATTTATGAATGGTCTGAGATAGTTCTAGGTGATACAGCATAATTTAATCTGTTCGAAAGCAATGATTGGGAAATTAGAAAAGCATGTATTCTGGACCAGGTTTATGAGTAGCTGAGAAGAAAGTGAATCTTGATATTGTTTCATCATATTGGAATTTAATATAGGGGTCAGTTAGTTCAAAAGTATTTTGTAATTCTTCAAGTGCTATAGTGGTATGTTGCGACTGCCTATTTTCATCATGTGCTCTATCTTTGTCTAGATTTAATAAAGCATTCCAGTCCCCACCAATGATATACAAATGATTTGGGCAGTTAGCTAGTATATTAAAGATTTCATAAATGAAGAGATGTTGATTAGAACAGGGGCTATATTATTAAGAAAGAGTAAAGGTTTATTTTAGAGTATATTCGCTAGTAACTAATACCCATCTTCCATTAGAATCAGCTTTAAAGGAAGTAATTTCTCCTTGGAAAATTTGATTTATTATAATGCCCCCCCCCCCAGGTAAAGAACTGTGGCCTGCAGCTAATATTTGCTTAACCCATTTCCTTTTCCTTTCCCCATGTCACAGTTGATCATCCAAGTGAGTTTCTTGCAGGAAGGTTACATTAGCCTTGCTTTGGTATGTGAGATGCATGATTAAATCTTTTTTATCCACTATCCCTTTAACATTCCATGAGTCTATTGATACTATGTCTTAATTTACTTATCATAATGTTCATTGCCTGATAAGCAGAGAAATAGTAATAAAGCTTAGCTGTTGGTGTGCTAATCTTTAAAATTGATGCAGTGACTTCTAAACTCCTATACCCCAAATAGGTGCCTATCCACCCATCCCTCTGTATGGTAATTGTGCATGAGTTGAAAAGCAAAGAAAAACTATTATTTGTATTAGAGTTATATATACATTTAGTAGAGAGATGTCAAAAGTACCTAGAATGTTCCAAATGTGAACAATCATCATCTACAGACTGAGCACAGCCTGCTCCTTTTACTTGTTATTTACAGTATAATGATTTTCTGACCTCTTAAAATAATATGTTAGTTATTCAATTAAATGCTATGTGTAAAGTAAGAGAAAGTAAATTCTTAGAAAATGTTTATAATAAGAGGCAATAATGTGTTCTAGTTCTTAATATTTCAAAAGGTATTAAAAAGTTTACTAAACATTTTATATAGAACATATCTAAAAGAAGCTTAAAAGAAAAGGCAGTACTTTGAAGTTCCAAAACAGTTAGAATAATCATTTTATAAGCAACTAACTATATTTTTAAAGCTACTGGAAATTTCCTCATTTATATCTATACTGGCAATATACATACACCAGCATCTGTCTTTGTTATCCAAATATACAAAGAATAAAAATATGACACCATAATCCAAAACTTGAGATACATTGCCTCCATATCCACTCATTTGTTTTCAACTAGTCAGTGTCACCTTCTCACATATGCATGCAAGAAAAGACTCTATCATTTAGTCATAGACTCATTCAAATACAACCCAGTGAACATGCTATTAGGATAGTGATTAAGCAATGTATAAGAACTTACTAATGTCAAAGTAATATACTAATTTAGGCTATTATAAAACAAAAGTCACAACCCAAATTGCATCACCCTGTTTCCAAGCATTATTCAGAAAAGAAGAGTATCCCCCCCCCCCCAGGATTAGTTAAAACATTTCACCTATAGCTGTAATCATTTGGGAGTGTTTAATACTTAAGAGTTTATATGAGACCCATTGATCTAGATGTGATTTAACAATCCTTGTTTCTTGACATCTGCAGTGGCTTAAAGAAAAGCACCTTTAAGTCATTTCTTTATGCAGCCATTCTTAGGTAGTTTTTAGGAATTTATAAATGAAAGGCAGTTACTAAGAGACAGTACCTTAGTTTATCCAGTGTAGTACAAGGTTTTGTAATACTGCAGGAAGGGAGGCTGAAGTATTTAAAAGCAGCTACATCCTTTTCTTTTCTAGAATTTTCCAAATGACTGGTATTTTCTTCTATCACCTTCTTCTTTGTAATTATAGCAGTGTAGAGGCTTGAAACATACAATTTGAGGTTTCTTTGATGAGAAAAGCAAAATTTGGTTAAAAGTTGAATATTCATTGTTTGTAGAGCTTTCCTGACTTGATTTAGTGTTCCCAGAGATGCACTGAGGCTGGAAACAAGTCATTAATGATGTCATTAAAGTTGAAAGGTGAAAGAAGCATAGAGCTTTCTGATTTGAAGAGGATTATGGGCAACGGAATGCTGAAATGCTAAAACAGACCTCCAGGGCTGTAAAAATAAAACTATGGTTTTATTTTTAGCTTATTTTAAAATAGAAACATGCAGAATACATTGCTGAAGCCCTCCAAATGTTGTTTTGAGTTCAGAGAAGATGAACTGGGTTGTTTCAAGCAGGATTAACTTTGAAGAGATGCAGAAAGGTGGATTTTGCTTGCTTAGGGGTTTCAAGGGATATTTTTTCTTCTTTGTGGTAGAAAATTAAAGATGCAGGGTATTTCATTTGAAAACGAATCTTGTTTTCAATAAGGTAAGCACAATATTTACTAAGTTTCTGTCTGTTTTGTTTAATTTCCAAAGGAAGATCTTAAGTTATTGTGATTTTATGTGCTGTCCATGTAAAGTTCTTTTTAGCTTTGTATGCTGCTAGTATTTGTTGAACATGTGCTGAATTAAGCAGTCTGACATATATTTGTCTTGGAGATTCACTTGTTTGTGCATGCTTTATAGCTCTGTGGGCTCTTTCTATTACTATATTATCCAAGAGTTCTCTATTATTCAAAAGAGAGCTTAGGATTTTTTTTTTATTATTGAATTAAGTTGTGTATTGTCAAAGCTCTCTGGAATTCCTCTTACAATAAAGTTATTATGCCTTCTTCTGGCTTCTAGAGCTAACATTTTTGTTGTAATTCTTTAACTGTGTTGTTGCTGGTCTGAAGCCTTTGCTGAAATTCATTTATTTTTAGTTCATTTTCCTTAACTTTGGCTTCACTTTGCTCTAGTCTAAGCATAATTTGGTCCAGAGTAGAGCCAAATGTAGTTAGTTTATTTGCAAAACTTTGCACTTCTAATTGTAATTGTTGCAGAGCATTTTAAGGTCTTCCAATGTTAAAGATTGTTCCTGTTTTGATCTTAGAGAGATCTTAGTAGCTTCTTGTTGCACCTTGTTAGTTTTTTGTCTTTTGGGAGTGACGTCTTTCTCATGAGTAGTAATCATAGACAGTTTAGTTTTTGTGGTTAAAATTTCCATTTTATCTGGTTGATTCTCCATTCGACTTCCAAACTTAGATGCTTGGTGATAGTGCAGAATTTTTTAGTAGTAAATCCTGTTCTGAGAGATACTTTCTCCTTATTTTTCTATTAGGCCTGTTAATCTGGAAGAATCCGCACTATGTGGCTCAGGGCTCAACTTCCATCAAGTAGATATTTTCCTTCAAAAAGAAAGTTAGATGCTTTATAATATTGCAGAATTTTTTAGTAATAAGTCGTGTTCTGAGAGATACTTTCACCTTATTTTTTGTGTTAGGCCTGTTAATCCGGAAGGATCCACACCATGCGGTTCAGGGCTCAACTTCCATCAAGTAGATATTTTCCTTCAAAAAAGAAAGAATTTCAGCAAAAATATATATGAAAAAAGTAAGTACTTCATTTCTGCTTTAATCCATTGTTTTGTGTATTTTCTTTGAGAGATGCGCTGGCCTGAGGTGAGATTAGAGTTTACGTTGCAGGAGCTGCACTGTTAGTGTGCTTACAGGCTGTCCACCATTTTGAAATCTCAGCTAGATGTTATCTTACTAGCACCAGGGGATGACACTACATTCACAGACATAGACTTGACATGGACATACTATATGTACTACATGACAAACCTCCTACCCTCACCTGTGGACCAGGTGAATGTCTAAATGGAGAGTAATTCCAGCTTGTACAACATCAAATGTGAGTGAATCTGCACTTTGGAACACTGGAAGCTAGTGGAGGCATATATCACACATATACGCTGTATAAAGATGTGAAATATATGCATAAGTGAAAAAATAAAAGAAGCACTATGTAATAAACATGCACACTGAAGAGTACACTGCTCAGAACTGGCCTCTGGTGTGCTCCATTACTCACTTTCCTTATAAATCCATTTTCTTAGCTTAGTTCTTGGTCCTGTGATTTCACAGAGGCCTCCTGTGTGGGACAGAGTCATAGGACTTGCTGACACTGAATTTCCTGCAGTATTCTTTGGCAGTGAATATTATTTTGCTTCATGAATTGTAAAAGTATAATTTCCTCTATGTTTACTTCTTGATATCCCATACTTCTTTCTGTTGAAGCTGTTCAGGCAAAGGAGCTCATGCATACATGTATATACACATTTGCACACACACACACACACACACACACACACACACACACACACACACACACACACACACACTTTGTTGTGTGTTTATAGATATATATATATATATATATATATATGTGTGTGTGTGTGTGTGTGTGAATGTATCCATTTATCTAATATATATATATATATATATATATATATATATATATATATATATATACACACACATATACATATGCATATGTAGTTGCTAGGCATATTGAATGTTTTGAATGTGAATGCTGGCATAAAGAACTAAAAACTGCTTTGATTGCAAGATGCCAGCGTTACATTCTGGGAAGTTGTAATACAGCTGGAAGTAGGAATATTCCCTTTCACCACTGTTGTGCAATTTCAAAGTTGGTATATATAAGTAGCACATGGTTTGGGGGGGGGGGGGTGCTTGATGTCCTGAAAAAAAAAGTTTTATGTTTTTTTTCCTTTTATTGACCATGTGTGACAATGAAAAAAGATCAATATTTTGTGTGGTGGGGAGTTTGTCTTTTCTTGACTGGTAATATACTTGTATGCATATATGTTTGTGTGTGTGTGTGTGTGTGTGTGTGTGTGTGTGTGTGTGTGTGTGTTTATACATACAGACAGAGAAGGAGGGGCATAGCATATATTAAATTAATGAGAAACATGACTTTAAAAGGTACAATGTTTTCATAGTCATCAGTATCAACAAGTTTTTACCAAAGTAGATAATCACTGCTATATAGCTCAGAAAAGAAAAAAAAAACAAAAAATTATTAGGGATCAAAAACAATATGCTGATGAGACAACATAATCAAATTTAAGAAACAATAATGCTCAGGACACCAGGGCGCATTGACTGGTGATTCTCATCCTAAAGGCCAAGATAACCACAGAAATAATATATCAAATAATGATACTAATGGCGATACGTCAGAGCAGGAATACAATGAGGAATCTGTAAACGATTTCCTTGACCATTTAGAGTCCCCACCCTGCACAGGTCTAAAAGGACTGCAAATCATGAGAACATTGCTGGGGGGGGGGGGTCATGAGAAACTCAAATCTTCACCCACATCCATACTCATACTCAGTTACAATGGAAGTTGTTATACAACATTGGAACAATCCCAGAAAGGGAAGAGGAACAGGAAGTGGGAGAAGAAGAAACCATCAGAATTAAAACAGCACAACATCGCTAACGATGATTTATTTTTTGAAAATGGATGGTGGGATTATGGTAAAACACAGGGGTTTTAATGCATTCAGCTATAGTAGGTTGGCCATCACTGTATAATTTTTTTTCTATTAGAAAAGGGTTTCACTTTTGTCCCAAACAAAAGTTTTGATCTAGTGGACTGTATTGTAGAACATAAACTGTTTCAAAAGAAAATCAATTTAGATATCTATTTTCAAGAAGAGTCACACATGTAGAGTTGCCAAACTAAGGGGTTGAAGAAGAAAATTTCCTTCAATCCAAATATGTTCCAGGTAGTTCAAGCCTTTGAAACAGCCTGTCTAACAGACATTTACAAACTGAGAGCTAAGAAAAGGTATTTCATGTATCACAGTTTAACAACGGAAGAGTACTCCCTTCTAAGTAGGCTGGCAAGGGATAAAATGCTGAGAATCATGACACCTGACAAGGGAGGGGGATTGTTATTTTTGATTCAATAGATGATTCCAATTCTGTATTTAATATTCTTTAAGATGAGGACATGTATGTGACTATTTCTAAGAATTAGATCAACATAGCATTTTGGAAAATTAATTCAGCACCAGATGATTGGTTGATCCAAGGGGTCTATATCAGAACATCGAAGTATTGAAGTATTACTACATCGAATGTTCTAATATCGAACCATTTCACTCGAGACACCATAACATCAAACACTCTGAACAGTGAATTTTTTCCCAGGGAAACAATTCACTGTTCCAACATACACACAACACAAGCACACCAAAATACATAATCCACACACATACACTTAACAAAACCCTACACTAAACCATACATACACTACTAGCTATCCACTTACCTTAACCCAATCCTAACCCTAAGGCTCGTAACTACCGCACGCTCACCTTACCCGCTCCCTAACCCTAAAGTCCCTATCGCACACTCACCTTACCTGCTCTCTAACCCTAAAGTCCCTATTGCACACCTACCTTACCCGCTCCCTAACCCTAAAGTCCCTATCACACACTCACCTTACCCGCTCCCTAACCCTAAACTCCCTATCGCACACTCATCTTACCCACTCCCTAACCCTAAAGTCCCTATCGCACACTCACCTTTCCCGCTCCCTAACCCTAAGGTTCCTATCACACACTCACCTTCATTTGCACACTTACCTTAACCCGGTCTGTAACCTTCACTTCACAGTCAAAGAAATAGTGAAGCTGCAGAAACGGCCCACCAAATACTTCCCCTAGGAAAGTATTCGATATTCTGCAGCTTTGCTATTTTCAGCGTTCGATGCAAAATATTAAAACATTTGAAGTACTAATACTACGATGTTCTAATATAGACCAGATCCAAGGTGTGATTGATGCATCTTTATTTAATTTTTTAAGGAATCCTCACCCAGTGATTCCTTCCATCTTCTGAATTTCTAAGGTGCACAAAAGTTTCAGGTCCCACTCATTCATCCTGTTATATCTGCACAGTGATCCAAGTCATACCCTTTTGTAGTATGAATTGACAGGCTTTTGAACACCATGTTTTCTAAGGTGGGGCACCTATTAAGGGATTCCTGGGATTTCTATGGTAGGCTCCAACAAGAATTATAAAAACAATAAGAAAGTGTTTAACTATCTGTTAATAAAAATATTTATGTGATTTCTCCAGTGTTGTGCTCTCAGCACCATAGGATTTGTTTCTTTTGCGTTTGTGTGGTCCAACAAGAATTATATGAGAAAAATGTTAGTTTTCTTACTATTTATGTAACAAATCTTTTCACTTGTATTCTGCAGAAATAAGGCAAGAGTCTTTTTCAAAAAAGCCTTAATTGAATTAAAATGTCTTAACTTAGTTATGGATTGTGTGGATATAGTCTTGAACAATAATTCCATCTGTTTTGAAGGTGAGACCTATAAAGAAATCAAGAAGGGTTGCTATGGGGAAAGCTTGTGCCCAACTTGGTTATGATCACCTGGAAAACCAAACATATTTTTAAATTGGGATATTTTACATCTTGTAAATTAAATCTGTTACTAGACAATATTTTTGTTTTGTGCAGTGGTGCTATTGATAAGCTCAGTACATTTGTACATCAGCAACCCTTCCAATTTATTAAGGTTTACTCACCACTCTTATCCTGAACACATTAATTATTTGCGCATTAGTGCAAATGATGGATAATTTTCATCCAACATTTTCAGGAAACCAACTTTTATCAACAGCTATTTACATTTTCATAGTCTCATCCATTTTCTCTGAAAAAGGGACTAGTTAAAAGCCAGTTTATTCTTCTGGCATGCATGGTTTCTTATGGCAAAATTTTCACTATAGAGTGTGAGAAGTTGGAAAACGTATTGTCAGAGGCTATCCTAAAAAGTAGTCACTGATTTAAGAAGGAAGATTATCCTTAAAAGAACAATCAGCTTCACACCGCTTTTCATGGTGGGGCTTGGACATAAGGTTGACAAAATGCATATTTCTACTAACAAACATGATAGCCTACAAACTTTTGAGAAGGCTGTGGTGCTACAGTATTTGTAAGTTTACTGAACTAAGCCACTATTGGGAACAAATTAGATGTTTATTAAGATTTAACACATCATTTTATTGATTCCATGGAAGAATAAATAATTTCTTAATTTATATTTCATTTAGCACAATGGGCACTATGCATCTTCATTCACTTGCACACATAATTTTAAAATGAGTGATATAAAAGGAAGGGTCACTTCAGGAGAATCTTTTCAATGTCTTTCTGGAGTACCACAATATGGCACATTTTACCACAGTTCAGAGCTCAAGAATGCTTTATATGTGTATAAGCCCCATGTTGCATCTGGATTTGCTAAAATATTATATGCAATGTTAAATGCTGCAGAAGCAAGATAAAGCCACAAGACCACTTAGTGCATTTGAGATGCAACAGAAGGTGCATAGCAGAGGCTACTGGAATGTGCATCTTGGAAAAGGGCTGATAATGTATCCAGCAGATCAGACAGTGATAGTTAACCGTGATTGTGTCTGATACAAAACTTGTTGACCAGCTATTGCATCCTGCAAAGCAAATGGCTGATTATTCTGCCATGTAATGTGAGGGTCAGTTATTCAGTTGGCTATAGGAAGCTTGTAGTATTCAAATTTCCTGTAACTGTTCATACCTGAGATGCCGCTATGGCTCCCTACAGCTGAAGATCCTGCCAAACAAGTGAATAATTAATTCTCATTTTTAATTGTTTGTGGCACACTGGTTTGAGACCATTGAAGATATGTTACCCTGAGAAGGTTTGCAACCTACATAAATATCTGGACAAGTAGTGGAAGGACAAATTAAATATAGGGAAGTTGGAGGAACTTGGAATGCTAGGTATACAGGTAAAACAGTTGCTGCTTAAGTGATATTATTTTGTGTTATTAGTGGTTGTCATCACCATCATATTCCTCTTTTGACAAAATCTTGCTATCTGTTGGGATTTTTCACCTGTTCAAGCTGTAGTCACTAAATGAGCATTACTTCACACAGGTTGGCTTTGTAGGGTTTCTTCATTCAACTATTTTATTCCAAATGCATATATACTTAAACGTAAAAGTATTGGGACAATGTTTGTGTGTGGAGGGAAGGGGTGCCTCAGAACATAGGAACAAAGGGAAATATGTGCCAGAAGTACAGTTAGAAACTCTGTTCACAAAGATCAAAAAAGTGATGGAAGGTATAAACCAAGGAGTCAAGTCAATGGAAGGTAATGAGAGAGACTAGACTAAAAAGGAAAATGTGGAGCAAGGGATGCAGGGCAGGAGAGGAAGAGGGGAGTCAGTTGCTGGTAAGTATCTCTTTGTTGTCTATATGAGGGACTTTTGGGAACTGAGGTGTCAGGGCTTGGTCTTAAGAGCATATGTTAAATGTGCACAGCTACCTTGTGGTATGACTAGTAGCTGCCACACTTAGATCATGTTCACATCATTTGGCTGATCAGCATAGCTAAGACCAGTTGCTATTTCTTTGTTCACTTCAGATTACCAGTCAATCACAAACTTTTTCTACCTGAATAACAAAATATTTACTTCAGGTTATGGAGTTATGGAAAGCATACAACATCTGCACAGGGAAATTCAATAAAAATGTTACACAAACAGCCTCAGGACAAGACTGCAGATTAGTTGGTCCTATACTTGTCTCTAGCTAAAAGATAACTTAAACTGTCTAACTTTTAAATTATTCAGTAGTTGAAAAATAATCAGGCAAAGTATAAAGCATGAACTTGCTGCATCCTGGGAAGCAATCTTTTTTTTCTTTTTTTCTCTCAATGACCTTGCAAGAGACTACAAGTTTAGGAACTGCTCCTAGTTGATTCAGTGCTGATAAAAATTCCCAAAACTCCAAAAACTCACAGAAAATAATGAGATTAGCTGATGTACACTCCTTAGTGCAAAATGGGTCATATTACTTGGTGATGATTCAGAATGGTGTCCTGCTACAAATTAAGACTGGCAGATTTTCATCTAGCACTGTTTCATTTCATTGTCTGCACTTTTCCATTTCTTATCTACTCCGACTCTTTCATTTCTTGCTAGGAAAACTTTCTTAGCTGTGCTCTTTGACTATACAGAAAATTCAGACCTTTTAAGGAAACAAATATTTTTTTTTCTGATAAAAAGTAACAGTTTATGAAAGAGTAGCTCCTGATAAATGTGTTTGCACGCATGTGTTTTTGTATAAAATAGGCTCATTCTCAGTATTTTTGCTATGCCTTCACTGAGAAACAATTATATCTGCCTTAGTTCTGTAAAGATTTTCACATTTCTCTCTCTTCCCCTTTAGATCTGTAATGAATTTTCACAGCGTGGGTTTCAGGAATATTACTTTAGTTGCACTATCCAGTCTGTTGTTTCATCAGGCCATCTGTCTTTGCACTGCTGGGACCACTCCTGTGCTACATTGCTATACTGTAGGCCTGAACCTTGCTCAGGTATCACATAAGGAACATGTCTGATTAGCTACTAGGTCATTGTTTATTCATGGTACTCTGGTAGATAAGCACACACTGACCCAGGGTTGCCAGATTTCCGACTGGCCAGGTAGGGACTAAAAAAAAAAAAAAAAAAAAAAAGGTCTTTCACTAACATCAGACTTCCACATTAACCAGAAGTAGCTCTGTGTGTTTATTTTTTATTTGATTGGCCCGGGCCAATCAAAAATAAATAAACACAGAGCTACTTCTGTTTAAAGCAAAACATCGCAGTTCCGCATTAGAGAGAAGTAGCTCTGTTTTGCGATGTTTTGATTGGCCCGTATACCGGCATACGGGCCAATCAAAAATCGCTAAACACGGAGCTACTTCTGTTTAATGCGGAACATCGCAGTTCCACATTAAACAGAAGTAGCTCTGTTTTGAGATGTTTTGATTGGCCCGTATACCGGCATACGGGCCAATCAAAAATGGCTAAACACGGAGCTTCTTGTGTTTAATGCGGAACTCCGTGTTTAGCGATTTTTGATTGGCCCGTATGCCGGTATACGGGCCAATCAAAAAAAAAAAAAAACAAAGCGGAGGCTGCCCAGGATTTAAACCGGCAGTGCGGGACTCTGGATCAGACTGCTGATCTCGGGACAGTCCCGCCCAAATAGGGACGTCTGGCAACCCTGCTCTGGCCTAGCAGTGAGCATGTTTCTAAAGTCCTGTAATATTGTGTATTTCCTAAACCTGGATGGGTGTACCTACTATGAAAGTGCTGCCTCATCCACTGAGGTTAGAGACTGAACTTGACTGAGGTCTGCCATGAGACCTCCTCTATTTCCCTCTGTACCCCACTGCATATACTGAGTACCATTATTTCTCTATCATGGTAGGGCTTAATCATGTTTTTCTGCCTGGTAACTGGCAGCATTATTACATAGTTAACATCATTTACCTTTCTCACAGCATTGAAAGGACTCACCCATGTCACTGTAGCATATTCTGTTGAGCAGTAATAAGCACCACCGCCTTTTGCACAACTATATATTTCTTGACTCTAGCTATCTGCTCATACCAAACTTTTGTCACTAGTATGTGTATTTATTTGTTTATATTTGTTTGTTTACAAAGGTATAGTATACTGATCTCTCTAGGCCACTTGAAGGCACAACCCAGGTGTGTAGAGTCATATATAAGGAAACAGATCTTTACAATCACATAAGATATGAGAAAAGTATTTTATACATAAAAGATGAGAAAACAAACATTTACAATATGAGAAAGCATTTTACAATAAGAAGGAGAGCTTGCCTGCTGTGCCAACCCAAAGAGGTCTGTTAGCCTGTTCCTGAAATTGAGGACATACTCCACAACATCTTCTTTGTGGCAATTACATTCACCCTTCCACTCATCACAAATTAAATCTAGGGTATCCCCTTACCCTGTGACCGTGAAAAAAAATCAAATGGTGAAAACCTGTGAACTCTTGGGACTTTCTCTGTTTGCAAAATGGAAGAGGGGCAGGGATATATCCCACTCCTGCTTAATCTAATCTGCAAATGTTTTCAACAGGATCTTAAAGGTAGAATTACCCCTTTCCACCATAACATTTGTTTATGCATGGTAGTGCTAGTCTTCCAATGCTTCCACTAACTGGTCAACAGGTCTGACGTGAAATAATCTTGCTTAACTGACAGCATGTCTTAGAGAAAACCCACATTGCTGAAGATTTCAAGAAGAACATTAGTTACCTTCTCTGCTTCAAAAGAGGACAGTGCCACAGCCTCAAGATACATAGCACCAGACTCTACCATCATGAAGATACAGAAGTTACCCATAGTGTTTGGAGTACTGAGAGACTCCATAATGTTTATGGCCACCCTTTGAAATGGTTTCTCGATAAGAGGCAAATGAATCAAAGCAGCCTTGCCTTTGTCTCCTGCTTTGTCCACATTTTAGCATTGCTTACAGGTCTCACAGTACCGTTCACATTGCTTCCATACCATGTCAGTAGAAGTGATGCATAAAGCTCCATATTATCTGCTTTATACCCGGAAGTCCTGAAAAATGAATACTGTGGGCAATGGCCAGAAGTGCCTGTTCAAAGGCCTTTAGGACTACCAACATCTGTGCCACTTCTCCTTCTAGGCCAACATCAGAAGAACCCACTCTACAAAGCATCATTGCCCTAGTATACAGACTCCTACTCTTTAGCATCTAGAGCTTCATTGGGGTATCTCCTTCAAGTAAAGTAACTCTGGATATGAAATCTGTGTGTATCTCTGCTCTTTCTTTGTGATCTTTCCCAGTTCCCCTTCCAAAGGAATTCCAGTAGATTTTGACAGCTGTGGCTCAGATTCAGGCTCTTTCTCTGAAGTAACCACGTCTCTGTCGGAGTGAGGGCACTACTTGGGTCAGACATATGGTAGCTTTCTGGTGTGACTGGCTCCTTGCTTGTCTGTGGCAAACTGCATGTATACAAGCCAGTATATCTTTAGAATAATTCTCTATTAAACACCTGCAGGAATGTCATCAAACATGCCAGCTTATTTGTCTCCCCAACCCTTCCCTGACCAAAAATAATACTCAAAAGCATGCCCTTTCCCCAGCCCTAACTGGAGTGGACTGTCTGGATAAAAAAGAGCTCTTTTTAATGGGCCTATATTATGTATTCTAAGCTTCAAAATTTCAAACCTCATATGTTCGACAACATATGAGCGAAACTTAAAACCTGAAATATATAATAAAAAAGTAAAAAAAAAATAAATAAAAAGTACCTTAATGCTCTGAGCAGGGGTCAAGCCTCCCTGCACCCCCACACCCCCCTACTTAAATATACCAACTCGAAGACCGCACTTCAGTGCAGAAAAGGGATGGCGCCTTTCACCTTCGAAGTTTCGAATTCGAAAATTCGATCATATGGTGCTGACCACATGACATTCAAACTTTGAAATGTTCGGTAATTTAATAGGGACCCCTTTTTAACAGCTGCAGACTTAAGAATGATTATGCATGATACACCATTCTTCTTAGCAATGGATTATTTTCTCTCTACCAGGATAAGATAAAGACCCTTATGGTAGTCTGGGGCAGCTTTTGCTACTACAGTGGTATCACTTATGTCAGCTTCCTTTTATGTCTGCACCCCCACCTGTCATTTATGGATATTTAACCAGTACTAACCCTACTTGTTTACATTGAAAACATCTAACCCCAAAACTTGGCTTGTACAGGAACCAGTAGCTTCCCCATTGTCTCTAGAGCTGCAGTGATGGTTTGGACCACCACCATGGGTTCTTTTACTTCAATTTACAGTGCTAGGTAAATTCCTCTTGTGCAGATCTGTCACCTTTGATGCCCATATTCTCATCAATGATACACTTTCAATCTATTAGCCAGTCACATATTCTCAGGTAAAAAGTGAGTGCTTGCTCTCTTATCATAAAGTTTCCAATATTTCAAAGATAGTAATCCGAAAACCATATAACCACCTATTAAAGTTGGTGCCTTGCTTTTCATTGAAGCCACTGATGCTGTCCTCTGCTTTTTTCCTCACATTCCTGTACCTTAACCTATAAGCTTCAGAGGTTAGCATGAAACATTCCCAATAAACCTATCTTTTTTAATCAAGACACTCAGTATTGCTCATTTTACTGATAGTGTGGACTGTTTTGAGCAGCAGAATTAAAAACCCTCATCCAGTATCCATAGTCTAGTTTGTGCTAACTGCACACATGTTCAAATGCCTGAATAAAACAAAATCAACCTTCCTTTATGCTGTGGAAGCAATTTAGTAGCAATCTTGGCATCAAGGAGCAGGTTTTCACTTTAACTAACTCTGCATCTGATAAAGAGTGATCATTTCCTTCTCATGTTGGTGCTGCTTTCCTGTTTCTTCTCTCGCCTTTTCCTTCTCCTATAACCAGTTCATGCAGCCATATCAATACCTCTTCTGTGTGTTTTGTTTCTAGCTCTGCAACTTCAGCCGCTCTGTCCACTGTCACTCCCTTTCACCTCAAGCTATTTCATTGTTTGTGCTTCAACCTGGGGGAATCTCACCTTTTGATGCAGCCTTTGCAATTCAAGTTGCATTTTGAGATCAGCTTGGGACATAATGAAATGCCCTTTTACTGCATGTGTAGAATATACAGCTGCTACCAGGCTACCTATAGATTCATAAGCCTGAGTTTCAGTTGCATCCAAGGCTACTATCATCTCATCCTTGCTCAGATCAGAATGTGGGGTTCCCTTCAATTAAAACTCTTTAGTAATCTCTGCCACTAAAAAAAGTTTGCACAGTTCTTTTTTAACTGTTTTCTGACTTTTCTGTCTAAAAAAAAATAAAATAACTTCTCTGTAATATATACTTCTGTACATTTAACTTGAAGCCACAATGGTATGCACACCTATATGTTTTGCAGGCTATATAAGGCATATATAAGGTGTGTGTGTGTGTGTGTGTGTGTGTGTGTGTGTGTGTGTGTGTGTGTGTGTGTGTGTGTGTGTGTGTGTGTAAGACAGTTTCATTTGCATCATCTTTGTTACATCTCTACTAAGAAATTCAAACATGCATTACATCTGTACATACTTTTCACTGGGGTACAAAACTTGCAGAAGAATAGGGACCACAGAGCTGGAGGTTAGGAACATTTGAGGTTGACAGGAGAGATAAAGATGATGGGTTAGCCTAATAAAGGAGGAACAGATACAGCTGAAGTGTAAGAGGATGTTTTGGAGGTAGCCGAGCAGGAGCAAAAGCCAATATTAAGGAATTAAGTAGGTAGGAGGAGTCAGGATGGGAAAGAACAGCGGTAGCAAGATCAAAGGAAACAAGGAGAAAGGAAAGTATGGAGTTGGATGGAAGATAAAACCGAGGGAAGTACATGGAGCAGAAATGGCAGGTAGACAGGAGGTAGAAAAAATATAGCAGGACTGATAAGTCTGGAAAGAGAAATTAAATCATGATGCAGGACTGAAGAGATGCAGCTGTAACAAAATGGGCAGAAGGACACTATGATAAATAAAGCAGAATTAAAAGTGATCGTGATGACTGAATTAATGGCAGGAATGACTGAAATAAGGAAGGAGGAAGCAGGGGAGACAGGAGAGAAAGCACGCTGATACTTATTCTACATTCTTTCCCTTCACATTGACCAAACTGCAGGGGTAAGTATAGAAAGAAAAACACATGGAGAAAAATATTTCAAGAGAATTTAGAGAGTTCAGTGAACAACATAGCAAAGAAGGGAAGTATAATCAGTGTAGCAAAGTTAGTTTCAAAGAAGATCAGTGCAGTACCTGGGAAAGAGGCAATAGTATTCAGTAGTTCAAGCCCAAAGGTATTAGATGGGGGACAAATGCTAGGGTGCAGCGGACATGTGGTTGCAAATATAGTACTAGAAATATCACTTGAAAGGACTAGTGATGTGGCAATTGTAAGACTGATTTTTTTCACTTTAAAATAGTTGCTAGGCATAAGGTAGAATAAATATTCATTTATGCATACAGTTTCAGGGAAAGACTGTTCAGTAGAAGGGAAAAGATAACTTTTCTGGCTACACATGAGATGTGCAGAAATAATAATTCTCAAGGGAAAGCTACAGAATGTTCCTTTCTCAAAGGAAAGATATGTGTACGTACAATGGAATGCTAGATAAGGAATAGACAGCTAGACACTGTTAGGCACCTGCAGACAAGGCCTCGGAATCAAGGTTGAAGGGGTGGATTCAACTACTAGAAGAAAGTTACTAAACTGAAATAATAAAATATGTATGTTTAAGACAGTAGTCAGTTGGTTCAAGACTTATTCAGATATTGTTGAATTACTTTCATGTTTTCAGTTATCTGATATATTATGCTGCTATATACCATCTGAATATGCTGCTGTGACATTTATATCTGCTGCTATTATATGCTATTATTCTATGCTGCTCACTACAATAAACTATTATTAAGCAATCCAGTGCAGTAAATCTCTGCTTTCTTACAATGGCACCTGAATCAGGCTGCTTGGGTGACACCCTTTCCTAGTTTACCAGTAACCTGCAGCAGAAGATTAGTATCAGCATTTTTGAGGGAGTGAACTTCCAGTAGGACACCAGTGACATTGCAGATGTAAAACTATGAATTCCATAGAGAAGAAGGCCATGGCAGACGACACAGCAGTTATATCTTACATAAGCATTCCTCTTTTCAATTAGCATGGATTTCATAATTAAATCATCCAGTAAATGCTCAGAAAGTCTAAACATTTCCACAGTTGAATCATCTGATGTGGTGTAGGTAAAAATTATGGATTGGGTTATAAAACACTGTACAAGTGTGATAGCATTTTTTTCTCCAAGCAAAGTGCTACATTTCATATTATTGCTAAAGCTATGCAAGGTATGCATAATTATGTGTTAGAGTGACACTCCAGTAATGAAGGTAGCAGTGTCAGTGTTATTCAGACATTAGTAATGCCAGGAAGTGAAGTCCTTACTTAATGCACTTCACCACAGTTGATAAATTAGACTTTGGTAGGAAAACTAGATGCTTCACAGGAAAAGGTTCACTCAGATTTATTAAGTGATTATGACACATTTCTGTCCAAATGGAACAACACAGACAATACTGAAGATGAGCAGGACAAGCTGGTAGAAAGCTATTTAAAAGGCTTGAAGACAAGGATGGTATATTGCAACATTTAAATAGGATGCAGGGAACTTTTCAGTGGGATACGAGAGTTTCTTAAGACTAATAAACAATACTTAATATCAAGTGCAAAAGACATGACAGATCAAGGACAGTCTTCACAGCAGTCAGAAACTTTGGCTACAGAATCAGTGGGTGTAACCACAGCTCAGAAGCTGTATCACAGATCTAAGTTGTTACAGCTGTTACACAAATAGGATGACACAAAGGGATTATTTCAGACAAAGAAAACGTGTTTTGATCCAAGGTTATTAGATCAATTCAGAATAACTAGAACAAATAACCTTATGGAAACTGCAATGTTATTTTCTTTAGCATATGCAGCAGTGCACAATTATTCTGAGAAACAAATGGCACAGGATTATGTACAGAAACATCTCACTGAGGCTTTTTTGCAAAGAGTTCAGGGACTTGATATAGTCATTAAGCTAAATGTGATTGCTACAGCAAAAACACTGGAAATGGCTATACATTTAGTCATTAGACAAAAGCAGATTTTGCAAGCATCAGATGCAAGTAATAAAATATTTTCTATAGAGACAGACGTTGCAGCCGTTAGGCAGAATACAAGCAGTACAGGTGCAGCAGAAAACAGATCTGCAGTTGAATTTTTTTTTTTGTAAAAAGCCAGGGCATGTAACCCAGTCCCAGTCATTCTCAGTAAGAACAGGCAGGCTAAATGGGGCTAGCTGTGCTGCAGCAAGTGAGATGCAGTATTCTTTGTATCCTTGTCTGAAAAGTTTCAAATCTGAGACAGACGCAGAACCAACAGTTCCTACAACTCCTAATATCAGTATGATTTCCGATGCAGATGCTATTCAGTCTGATGTTCACACAGATTTATTGTTTTCTGCAGGGAGTGCAAATATTGCACTGGAGGGGGAGCAGATCGCAGGAGGTACCACTAGCTTTGCAGACACAGTTTAGTCTGGTGCCATCAGCGACAGTCTAAATGATGCAGAAAGTTCCAGGCAGAGTGGTGACCAGAAGTATGCCGTAGCTCAAGTCAATCTGATTGCTAGTGCTATAACAAATGATTGTCAGAACATTTATGAAGGGTGTGGTTGTCCGGCACCAGATCAGCTGATGTATTTAACATAATTTAAAGTATGTAAAAATGGAAGACCACACATTTCATTGTTTATGGGAAAGGAATTGTGGAACAATGTACTAAGTGATGCAAGGGCTTCTGTTTCAGTTACAAACAGACCTTTGCCAAAGGACCCAAGTACAGTTCCAACTCTCTCAGGATTTGAAGGGTCAAAGGTAGCTGCAGTCAAGAGCAAGCCTTTGGAAATCAGATTCTTGAATAAAGATAATCAGCCTGGAAAAAAGGTAACAATAAAATTCTTGTTACATCCTCAGTGTGACAGTACCATTTTGGGAACTGATATTATGTCAGGATCAGGTGTTGTTTTAGATTTTAAAAACAAGATATTGTGGAGAAATAAAGATGCTGTAATATGTAGAGTGGTACAGACAGAAGAGATGTGTAAAAAGCTGTGTGCAGTAGATTGCACAGATGAGGTCCAGGATTTAAAGTATTAGTTAATGCAAGACTTTCCAGAGATTTGGGCTAAAGATAAAACAGACTGTGGTCTGATTGCCCCTGCCAAAGTAAGGGCAGAGGAACCTACAGACAGGTTATCACCTTAGCAGAAATAGTACCCCATTCCCACAGAAGTAATGGAGGATATCCGTAAATGCATTACACATTTGGGAAAAAAAGAGCATTATAATTAAAGGGTCAAGTCCATCAAATTCACCTTTGTGGCCAGTAAAGAAAAAGGATGGTAGTTACAGAGTTTTAGACACTTAAGGTTAGTAAGTAAGTGCACAACTCCAGTAGCACATATGGTGCCTGGTACACCTGAAATGGCTGTCAAGTTAGATCCACACAGTAAATGGTTTGCAGTTATTGATTTAGCAAGTGAATTTTCTGCTATACCATTAGCTGAATCCTCGCAGAAACATTTTGCTTTCATCTTTAAAGATACTCAGATTTGATGACACATTTACCAATGTGTTTTGTAAATTCTCCAGTGTTGTTTCATCAGCCATTGGCACAGGTACTGAGGCCATTGAATTACAGTAATAAGGTATAACAAAAAGTAGATGATATCCTGAAACAGAAAAGGAGCACTTGCAGATACTATGTGACATCTTACTAGCCTTAACGGAATGCTGGGTTTAAAGTCAAATGCAGTTAAAGCAACAGTCAAATTCCTGGTGGTGACTGTACAGCCCCTGGTTCGAACTCCATGCAGGAAAAGAGTGCAGTCCATTTTGAGTATGCCATTACCTACCACAATTCAAGATTTACAGAAGCTTTTAGGAATTATGAATTAGAACAGAGACTTTATAGAAGACTACGCAGTCTTGGCAGACCCTTTGTATAAAGTGATTGATGCAAAGTTACCCAGTACTACAATTAGAGAATGGTCAGAAGAGGGGAAAGAAGGCAGTCGAGACACTAAAACAGAAACATTGCAATAACTACTGAATTGATTATACCATCAGCAGAATATCATTTTCATTTGCAGGCAACGACTGGAGATGACAGCATCTCTGCAGTCCTGCTCCAGAAATACCCACATTCCTTACAGCAAGGTATCCAAACTAAGCTAAGAGCTATTACATTTTTTTAGCAGAATGTTATCATCAGTGGAGAATTATCACCCTTGTGTAAAGGCTTTGTTAGCTATATATTGGGGAATTCAACACTCAGAATGCATCAGACATTTCTCTCTAATAATAGTGCAGACACCAATAGATTTAAAACAGAAGAATATTGTAAAAGAGTTGAGTAAAAATATGATTTGAATCAGCAGTTGCTGTATGAGGGGATCCCTCATATTTGTGTGGAACAGATGGACAGAATTCCAAATTCATCTTTTTCAGATCAGTTCAGGGCAGAGGGCAGATGCCTATATGTAGACAGGTGAAGATTTTATGCAGAAGGTGCATTCTACACATGATTTGCAGTTTACACAAACCCTACAAAACCAGAGACCCATATGATCAAGCTTCCTGGGCATCTGTCAGCCCAACAAGCTGAGTTAGAATCTGTTTTATATGATATAAAACATTATGGAGACAGGCAGCTGAACATTATTACTGACAGTTCTTATGTTGTAACAGCTCTCACTATATGTTTGGAAATTTGAGCTAGAAGGGGATTTGTAGACAGTAAAGGTAAACCTTTACATCATGTAGAAGTTGTAAAGGAATTAAATGATTTAGGATGGAAAAACAGAAATAAATGAAGTATTTGCAATGTAAAGGCATATCAAGAAAAAGAGAGTAATTTTCATTTTTTTACCAGTTTCATAGCTGATGCAGCAGCAAAGGCTGCCAAAGAGGGAGTTCCTTTATATCCAGAGGAGTGTGAGGAGAACAAAGTAGAAGGTATCACGGAGGTGAGTCAGAGAGCTCAACAGTTGAGGCAGATCTGGTGAAGATTCAGAAAATTCAGTGAGATGCTGATAAGCTAGCATAATGTGAGGTTGCTAGTTCACTTCCTGGAGTAAAGTTGCATATATACAAAACAGAGCAAGGAGCACTTCTGCCTTACATACCAAATCATTGCATTGACTAAGCAGCTAATTAAGTACAACCATCAGTTGCTGGGCCATTTAAACTTTCAGAAAATCTGACATATCATAAAGTATAAGTTTTGGAATCTTCAGCTAAAAAAGCTGTGTAAGGAAACACAGAAGGAATGTATAATATGTCTGCAGACAAACCCCACTTTAAAGAAACCTCAGTTACAAGAGTGACAGTTTCAGAGGGAGCTTTGTATAGCATGTGACATTCCCATGCTGGGCCAGTAATCAGGGACCCTGAATCCTCTCCACTGACACTGGAGAGGGACATTCACTTGGAATGCAAATGGGTGCACTCAGTATTTCCAGATGCAGATCTCTCTGCATTAAGCACAATTCCCCTTAAGAGCATACAGGGGACACACTCAGCCAGGGTCTGGGTGCTTCTGTCTCCCTCCAGGTTCACAAAATGGTTCCCCACTGGCACTGTGAAACCAGTGCTTTGTGTCCCTGCACCATGTAGCTGATGAACACACTCTGAGATTTAATTTTCACATACACATGCCTAGGAAAGTCTGGCACAGATTACCCACTCTACCAAATTTGCCCAGACTATAAGGTAGAGTCACTGCCAGTAGACAGTTACTATAAGGCTCTTAAAAGGTAAAAGGGTATCCAATTATACTGAATGAAATTCATATTAATACAAATGGTAATGTTGACCCAACAGCAAGGCTTTCAGGACTAGCCAGAGTTATCACCAAATAAATATATGCAAATGCTCTCAAAGCTTAAATAATTTCTATAAAGGACCAGCCACACTAAAAAGTTTAAATATATTTAATAATAAAAAATAAAAGAAACATAAAATGCTAAATATATATTTACAGTAAATGCCAGAGTTTCAGTCACATGAATATTAAAAATAAGACATCTGGAAAGAGTCATAAAGTTACAGAAAAACAGTACTTCTAATCTCACTATATTTTCCTGACTAATCTAAGAGAATTACTGTTCCCTAGTTAAGTTAAGTAAGGCAAGATGATTTGGGTGAGTGCTCCTTGCTGTCAGATCCAAGACAGAATACAGAATGTTGAAAGTAAACACCTATTAATACCTAAATATTATTTTTGGCTTACAGAATGACATAACACACATCTGGTCATCTGACTCTGTTTCCCATGCTAACACCAGCACTAGAAGCTGATAGGATTTTAGCATCTATGTGTTTCTATACATACATATAGAGCTGTGCTTAGATCTCTTGGAAGTTATGAAACCATAAAACACTTCTACTCTTCCTACAGGAGCTGCAACCTATTCTCTAGTGCAGACATTGCATCTCTGTCTCCCTCTAAAACTGTGGGATAACATCTTTATGGCTTAACCCAAAAAGTAATTTAATTTCAAGAATATTTTGCAAAGCCAGGTGAATTACAATTAACCTCTTTACTTCCAGTATGCGCTGTTACAATACATACATTTAATTCCATTACAATAATACATGTACATTTATTTTCCATCCAGCAGGGTGCACTGTTGATACATTTTAACACAAGCAAGCCTCACAAATATATTTTCAGCACAAGCATCTGCACAAATCAGTTTGATATACAAATGCATTATACTTATTTACAAAATTCCATCTAGCTGTGCTGGCATATGTTACAGATCCACTGCCCTATTTCTCCTGGCATGGCTGGCAGTACCGCCTATCATCACACAGTATACAGATAGATTTTGCAGGACCTCTTCCCCCAGCAAAAGGGCGCTACCGCTACTTCTTTTTAGTAGTATATATTTTTACCAAGTGGGTGGAGGCTATTCCCAACAAGGACAAGACAACAAAAACCACAGCATCTGCATTAAGGAATAATATTTTTTTCACATTGGGGTGGCCCCAGATCATGGAATCTAATAGTGGTACTCAATTCACAAGTCAGGTTATGAAGGGAGTTTGTAACCTGTTAGAAATGCAGCAAAGATTTCATGTTCCATATCACCCCCCAGTCCAATGGAATGGAAAAAAGACTGAATATAACCATTAAGGAAAGACTTACTAAACTTGTATAGACAGGGAACCTAACTGGGTCATTCATTTGCCATCTATTTTGCTGGGAATAAGGGCATCACCCAATGTCAAATCAGGAATCTCACCTTTATGAGTTAATGACAGGGAGAAAAATACCATTGAATTTTCCCTTTGACCCCTCTCTGCGTCACAGCCTTCTTATTTCAATATAACACAGCATGAGTCTTGGTTACAAACTTTGCAGGAATCCATCAACAACATGAGTTTATTCAATGCAGGTAGAATGTGCAAAATGCTAGGAATCCCAGCTGACAGTGTACAGGTAAGCCACGGTCAACAAGTTATGCTGAAATTATTTGTGTTTGGGGGCTCTTTTGCTTCGAACTTGGAAAGACCATATAGTATAGTCAAACAGTTAGGACCTCTGGTGTATCAAATCAAGAGAAGTGATAAGAATCACAGGGACAGGACATTTAAAATTGTGCTTGTTGATCAATTAAAATGTATTAAAAATACAGATGTAAACTCAAGAAAGTGATACTGCTTTTTGTACTTTACAGATTGTGACACAGAACACATTGCCAAATAAGATTTTTTGAATAATTTCCAAGCATGATTTTTCAAAATGCAAACGTTTTGACATCAGCCATTCAGCCTTACACAGGAGATGGGGATAGGGTGTTGGAAGGCTTAAGTGTACAAGGGACACAGGAAAAGACATTGGGACTCTAAGGTGGCATTTCCAGTACCCCAGCAGTGACTTGGGATGATGGAGCATAGAGTTCACTCTAGTACTCTTGCTTAGCTGAATTGTCTATTTTCCAAGGTATGGGATGGTCCAGTCATCTGTTATGACAACTGAATTACAAGCAGAAGAATTACAGTGGAAGACTGCAAGGGACTGTGTAACAGTTTATGTACCAGTCAATGAAACCCTCACAGCTTATTGTTTTTTTCAATGTTTCTTTAGCTATAGTAGAGTATCAATGGTACAGACATAATAAATCATTGTTTATATAGAATGCTATTAATGTTACAGACTTTTAAACACTAAAAAATGTTACAGACTTGTGATTAGACAAACAGTATGCTAACTGAATTTATGTAGATTTGTCTCAAATATCTGAAGGGATATTTTCTTTATAGTTAATACAGGTATGTAAAGCAGACGCAAGTATTAATTTATGTAGAGTACTGATATCACTGTATCAAGTATTACAAACTGAGTTTTAGGTTCAGATTCTATTTGCAGAGCATCAACCAGTAAAAAGAGAAGTGTTAAAATGGGAAGATTGGTATCCACCTTCCAATATATTCACCAAGCTTCAGTTTACCTATGCATATGCTTTTAATTTGTCTCAATGCTGGATTTGTGTCTATGCGCCACTGTCAGGGAAAGGTATCCCTGTATTGTCAGATTCAGTTAGTCTTCATGAAATAGTTATCATATTTGATATGTTATATAATGTGAAAGGAAATGGGCTAAACAGAACAATGTTTGAAGAAATTAATGTTAATAACATCCAATATTTGAATCTGTGGACCACAGGGAAAAGTTTCATTTACTATAAGAGAGACGCATCATGGTACAATAAGGCACCAGTTAATAAGGTAGAAAACATAGGCCATAGTCAGTGTAGTTTTACCATTGCAGCACAAAGAGATAGGGATGGAAAATATGCAGGGTTAACAATTTGTAGTCTGTCTAATTTGACTGAAGACTCACAGAAACAAATTGAAACTGTATATGGTATTTTCTTCATGTTGCTTCTGGAACAGCAGGGTTGACATTCTAACTATGCTTTAAAGCACATGTATTATGTATGTGGAAACAGAGCCTGCAAATGGCTGTTACCAAACTGGTATGGCTCACATAATATAAGATATGTAATATCAGACATAAGACATTTCAAAGAATTACCACATCCAATAAGTTTTAGGAATCACAGAATTAAAAGGGACTTGAAGACTGATTTTCAGGATAAGGTGCATGTTTTAGATACATCACACATACATTGGAATTTAGACTTAAAGAGCCTAAAGGCTATGGATCTAGGTGATGGGGTAAATGCTAGAGCAGGACTATTTCCTGCATATGGGGCTCTTAAAGCTATTTGGGAATTACATAAATTAGCCAAGTTGCTGGAGGTATTGGCTAATAGTATCAAGTCCATAAAGAACATCACTTTGGAAATGACCATAATGCGCATAGTGGTCCTTCAGAACTGCATGGCCCTTGATCACCTGCTGGCTTCACATCATGGGACTTGTGGGTTGATCAAAACGGAATGCTGTAGTTATATATCAGATAAAAGTGACTCTGTCAAGACATACCTGCAGATTATGAGTGAAGCAAAGACCAAGGTGCAGGACTTTAATAACACCTCATGGACAGACTGGATTGCAAAGCTTATTTAATGGTTGGGGTGGGACAGTTTTAAAATATTTTCTTGGTAGTTATATCGATTTTGGTGGGATTAACTATTATAGTATCTCTTTGTAAATTGTGCATTACAAAAGCTTTAGTGGAAAGTGGCATAAAGCCCATATATTCAAACCATATTACAATAATTAGTAATAAGGATCTGATACATTTGAGAGGTAGTTAGAAAAGACGGTCCCGCCTCAAGGACCTCGGGGGAGCTGTAAGACTGAATTTTTTCACTTAAAAGGGGTTGTTAGGCATAAGATAGAATAAATATAGTAGAATATGCCTGAAAATATAGTCAGGCCTTTGTCTTCATTTATGCATACAGTTTCAGTGAAAGACTGTTCAGTGGAAGAGAAAAGATAACTTTTCTGGCTAAGCATGATATGTGCAGAAATAACAGTTCTCAAGGGAAAGCTACAGAATGTTCCTTTCTCAAGGAAAAGTTATGTGTACCTGCAATGGAATGCTAGATAAGGAATAGACAGTTAGCCACTGTTAGGCTTCTGCTAGCCAAAGCCTGGGAATCAACATTGAGGTGGTGGATGCAGCTATAAGAGGAAAATTACTGAACTGAAGTAATATAATATGTATGTTTAGGACAGAGTTCTCAGTTGAAATCTGTTTCAAGACTTGTTCAGATATCAATGAATTACTCTCATGCTTTCAGTTATCTGATATACTATACTGCTATATACCATCTGAGTATGCTGCTGTGACCTTTATATCTGCTGCTATTATATGATATTATTCTATGCTACCCACTTCAGTAAACTATTATTAAACAATCAGGTGCAATAGAGCTCTGATTTCTTACAGTTACCAAAACTGCCACAAAAGGGAGAGGATATTCAGATGCTGTGGTGCATGTACATATATATCAATAACCTAACAGGCAGAACAGCTGATAAATAAGAAAGACATTCTGGAGGGTGTGTGCATATGTTCAGAGACTTAGGATGTATGACTGCATTTTCAGAATACTGCCTGTGTCATCAGCCAGTCCTGTCAGGTATAGGAAGGTAAGGGAACACAACCACTTATTAAAGGAAAGGACTATGCAGCACAGGTACAGATTAATGGAATACTGGGATGAATCTTGGTTTACAGCAGGGCTCTGTACTAAGGGCCATCTCTACCTAAGACCAGAAGGAACATCTCCTTTAATAATTGAACTTGTGAGGTACATCCAGATGGACATATCTTTAAATTGGTATGAGCAAGGGTGTGAGTGTGGATTGAAGTAGGAAGTACAGGCTCAGAACTGGAGATAATATAATACAAGAGAGTAAAGGATGTTTGAAAATGAATAGTAAGGTGAACAAAAGGGAGCAAGATTTAAAAGTATTGCTATTGTATTGACAGGAGCTTTGTTAGAAAGTTTGTGGAATTACAGACAGAGTAGGGATACTGGAAACTTAGTCTAGCAGGAAGAAGGAGTTGAGCATAACAATACATGGGTGCAAAGTGCATAGAAAAAACAGAGTGGGAAGACAGAGTTTGGAGAAGTACCATAAAAATAGAAAGAATCACATTATGGGACAGGTGGAAAAATAAGGAGTGATTTAAACAGGCAATGGCAAAATGGTAGAATATATAAACAAGACAAACACTTTGGCAGTCAGTGTGAAAAAGGGGGGCAACTGATTGACAGATTCAGTACATTAGCTGGCTGACACATTGAGAATGGGGAGCAAGAGACTACAGGAAAGGCAAAATAAGATCAAAGAAGGACAATAATCATGGAAGCTTTAGTCTACTGGAAGCAGATTGTAGCCTCCTGGAGTTCTGGGCAGAGAGAAAGGATATGTTGCCTGTAATTCAGGACCAGGAAGAATGCATACAACAGCTGCACCGCTGTACCAAGTATAGTATAACACTGCATTTCATGCTGAGTAAAGTGGTGATTGTAAAAGGAATAGAAGAAAGGATACCATTAGCAAACTGAGATCAAACAGCTTTGTGGTTCAGTGTGGGGCGGGGCTTTGAGAACAGAAGCACAGACACCACGATGGGGTTACAAAAATGTAGACTATAAAGAAGGGATGGAAGCTAGAAATCTGGTGATTTGTAAGATTAGAAGTTAAATGTAGAAGTAAAAATACAGCTTTAATAAATGATTAGGGACAAGGTAAAAGGAGAAAATCAAAGGGATTACAGAGAAAAAGTAAAGAATATGAAAGGACCAATGTGATTAGTGAAAAAAAGGTCAGTCAGTATTGGAAAAGAAAGGACATTCAGTATATGATGACAAGGAGATGAGAAATTAAGAAAGAAAGACATTAGTACATAGAAACAAGGAAAAGATCACAGGGGACTTCGGTTTAATCTAAGCTGCACTGTAGTTATATATCTAACACTGTCCCTGCTTGTTTTCTGAAACATTTCTTACACATCTTCATTGTAAATGGACTTTGTTCAATTGAACCTACCTAGTTAACAAAATGCAATAAAAAAATACATGGCATTGCTAACTATCCCCTGAACCACTGCTACATGTTATGCATATTCCACTTAGATTTGCCAACTTTATCCATAAAAGGAGGATCAGTATTGGGTACTCAGTCATTCCATCTATGTGACATTTCGCCAGTGACCTTGCTGGTATGTTTCTGAGCCTTGGATACCAAAGTCTCAGGCAGAAATCTTGCCATGATATCTGCAGTTACTTTGAAAACTATAATATGCATCTTGCATCATTTTATTTTATTTTATAGACTTAAACTAAAACATTTTGACTGACCCTTTATAAATTTTAATGATGAGTAATGATTGCCAAGTCACCTGGTTTCCTTGTGTCCCTGGATGTCCTTTAGGAAAAAAAATAAATAATAATAAATAAATATAAATGCTTTCTGTGTGTGTTTGTGTATGTGAATGTGTACTGAATCACCAATAGGTTCATAGGTTCATAGGTGTGTACTAGGCTAATGGCCCTGGAGCCTTTACAAGCCTAGCCCATAGGATTACCCTGGCCTCATGCCACCCAACCTTAGTTCCTAGTGCCTCTGTCAAGTAGAGTCACTGGAGTGATCCCCGGGGTGAATTTTCTATTTCCCATCCACTCATCAAGATTTCTTCTGAAGAGGGCTAGTGAGGTGCTCTGCTTGACATGTATGGGAAGTCTATTTCATAGCATGGGCAGTCTCTGGGTTATGAACCTGTCCTTACAGCATGTTCTGTTGATTGTGGTAGTGAAGTTGAGGTCTCTGGAGGGTGTGGTGCAGAGGGATTGTGATTTCTTTAGATGTAGCATTTCTAACAGAGCTGGGTCAGACATGGCTTTGTAAGTCAAGCAGAGATCGCCTCTGAGTAGGCGTTATGAGACAGAGAATAGTTAGAGTTTTTTGAGTCTGTCCATATAGGACAAGTGCTTAAGGCCTAGGATCCTCTTTGTGAGTTACTTTTGCGGCCACTCCAGTTGCTGCAGGTGTCTAGTGAGGTACATGCCAAATGGGGCGTTGTACTCGATGATTGGCCTGATGAGGGAAGAGTAGAGGGAGACAATGACCTCTTTCTTCCTGGATGCAAAACCCTTAGTAATGAGATGTGCCACATAGAAGGACTTTCTGACCACAGTGGCAATGTGGTGGTCAAAAGAGAGGTTGCTGTCAACCTGTGTTCCCAGATCTCTTATAATGTCTTATGTGTTCAGTGGACTACCATCAATGTGGAAATTCAAGGGAACCAGGTTTTTCCCAAAGGGGATGAAGATATTGGCATTGAGCTTAAGGCCATGGTTCTGACACCAGTCGTTGGTCTCATTGAGGTCTTTCTGTAGGATGTCAGCATCACTTGGGGAGTTAATAATAGCTCCCAACTTGCAATCATCTGCAAACTTTGTCAGCCAGAGTCCCTTTGTGTTGGCCTGGACTTCAGAGAAGTAGATACCAAACAGGAGAGGACCCAGGACCAAACTCTGAGGGACTCCACTCGTGACTGGTCGGCAGTCTGACTTGGAGTCAGCTACTGTCACACTGTGGGTTCTATCTGTGAGCCAATTTGCAACCCAGCTAGTGATATAGGGGTTGATACCTAGCTTAGAAAGTTTTTCTATGATTCCTTAGTGGGGAATGGTATCAAAGGCCTTGGTCAGATCAAGGTAGGCTGTATGAACCACCTTACCTTCATCCATAGCTCTGGTGACTGACGCAAAGAAGTCAACCAAGTTGAGCAGGTGTGATCTACCCTTCACAAAACCAAACTGTGTAGGATCTAGAGTTTGGAGATTCCCTGTATCCTTGTTTATTAGGTCCATGATGATGCGTGCCATAGCTTTACATATCAGACTCATTAGGCTAATGGGGCAATAGTTCCTGGGATCTGTAGTCACTCCTCCTTTGTGGAGAGAGATGACTGTAGCAGTGCGCCATTCGGTGGGGACAAAGCCTGAGGTGAGGCTGTGATTGAACAGGGCACAAAGGTGAGGTGCAATGTTAAATTTCCATCAAGATTCAGTACACCAGACACAGACACAAGCTATCTGACATTCAGTGTGTTAGAAAAACAAAATAAAATACACATTAAAGTTTCAGGGATCAAACCACCTATGTTGCCCGCACACTCAACACAAGTGTGTGTGTGTGTGTGTGTGTGTGTGTGTGTGTGTGTGTGTGTGTGTGTGTGTGTGTGTGTGCGTGTGTGCTTAAAGGGCACTGAACTCATAGTAGCAGGCAAGATTTGCTGCTCACAAGAGAAAATAAATAAGTAAACAGATATTTTATGAATTCTTCTACCTTCCATTAAAAATATTGCAACAGTCAAGACACGGGCTTTTATCAAGTAAAAGGGCAGTTATAATACGTCAACTGTTATAATGAGGAATTTTGTATTTTATGTTACCTTGCCATGCTGGATTTTGCATGTTTGCTTTTTTTATATACATTACCTCCATTTCCCACCCAACTGCCACAAACATGCAAATCTCTGTACCTCCTCTTCTCTACCAGAAAGACTCAAATGTTCCTTAATGGATCTTATTTGATTATGGGAAATGCAAACATAGCTACATTTAAAATTAAAATGCATAAATCTCTACAAACTCGTACGTACATTCCAAAAAATGAGTGATACAGTTAACAGATTCCAAGACAAAAACAAGGAGCCTGCTCATCAGTTTCTTGTGCTAAATAAACACGTAATACAGCATTAGAGCACGTCAGATTTTTTACAGCGTATACTATTATTTATAAATGCTGTGCTCCCATCTAGTGGTTCTATCTTTATAGTGCAGAAACATCAATGCAGTACTCCTCATGTAATTACAAATGCAGTTCACTGGAAATGCAGACATTAATTCTGATAAGTTTGCTGTGTTTTGACACAGTAAAAAAAAGTGTTTTGTAATATACTATTCCTGAATGGATATTAAGAGAGTATTTTTCAATGGCATTTATCATTATGAGCTATGATTAAACTGGAGGTTACACCTGGAATTACTGGATTTATGCTACACAGAGACAATACTTTCACCTAAAACCTAAAATTAGCACTTCATTGTCTCATGGCCCTGTCAGTCACTGCTTGGTATCATGTCATACCAGAAATGTTGCCCTTAGCTTGCATTACAGAATTTCAGAGCAGGAAAGACAGGAAGAATTATTCTTCTTTTTCTTTCAGCTTTTCCCAGTTAAGGGTCACCACAGCGGATCACCTCTCCCCTCGTGATGTAGGAGGGAATCTGAAGACTGCAGGTATAACATCAGTATAATGCTGACCATTCCAGGGATTCAATAAACTTCATGAAGGCTTTGCAAAAATCCTACACAGAGTTTACGAGTTAGTGTGATGAGCAGCAGTGCTAATTACATATTCATGTGCATTTACATGAATACAAGCACAGTTTCATGGCCAGAAGCAGTTTTGCCGGCCAGGAAACCATGCACAAACACAGAAAGAGGATCCATTCCAGTGTGCTTACAAGCAAACTTACTCGGTCAGATTGCACGAACAGCCATAATGACTACCAGACGTAAAAATACTGCAATGCCATCAGTAATAACACAGTAAAGAAAAGTGTGCTTAGTGCAATGTACAATAAAAAAATACTTTAATAATAAAATAATGAAGGGAGTAGGTTAATTGGGAAGGGCAAAATCAAGGAAACATACAATGGGCGAGGCAAGTGTGCTCATGAAAATGGGCACAGACATGTATGATAGGAATGAATAACAAGTTAGAGGCCATGGTAAATATGTCAATGTCCCCAAAATTGGATATGTATAGTTATGTATACTTTCAGCAGAAGTCGCAGCATAACATTAAGCACATATGTACATAGCACAGTATGTACTGCTGTTTACACCTCCTGAGTGAGTATACTATGATGTAAACACACATTATAGTATATATGTGATGGTCACACAAGGTTACATGTCAATGGAGGTGAAGTTTTGTGATATAAACATCACTGACATGCTCACTGGAAAGGACATGTAGCAAGGATGGTATTAAATTAGGGGTATGTGCATATTCTGAAGATCTTAAAAATGGCTTGCTTGAATATGATTGACATGTCACCATAACTCTCAGCCAATCAGAGGCACATAGCAACAGACTCCTAAGCAAATGTAGACAGAAACATGCACAATCATGGACACTTTTATAATATTCTGACCATTAATGTGTGGCAGTGACAGACTACGTGAGTGTAACTTATTACTCATGTTTTTCAGGAACAGAGATGTTCAGCTGTAATGATTGTCAGTATTCTGTAAGGCGAATTCACCACTCCTTACATAAAAATGGCAACTTTTAGGATGGTTAAAGAGAGACAGTGTTAAAAGTTGAAATCAGGGCGAATCATAGTCAGTTGATTGGTTTTCATGACACACAGGCCACAATCATGACCTGCAAGAATCTGACCCATGCCATCAATGTTATCAATGAGCTGTGTGTTTACTGGGTGCAACGCAGAAAGATGTATCACACAGGCATCTAGTAGAACACCTTGAAGGGAAGTCCGCACTGTCAAATACCAATGGGTATACATCTCAAGGAATAGTTCCATATAGCCTACCAGATGTGTGGGATCTCAGTGTGCCAAATGTGATACACTTGACTAAAGCATCCCTGGCTGATGTAGGTATTGACCATATGGATAACAGCACATACAAACACTACACTGTTATGAGTGAATTCCTTACACATAACTGGGTATTGCATAAATCTGATACATGTAATACCAATGGATATTGTCTGAAGCATCTGCAACTGATGTGTGAATTAAGATGTGATCCATTATAATGAATAGTATAGCAGTATGTGAGAATGATGGCAATGCATTAACTACGTCCACATGTACAGAAATTACATCAGCACGAAATCAAGTGTCAATGATTGAGGAAGCTGCCACTGTAATATTGTACACATACCAACCAATACATGGAGAACTCATTATAAGCATATGTCAAAAGTCAAGACATGTGACACACGATCACTGTCTCTCTGACACTGCCATTCAAAATGTTATACTGCTATTAAATCCTGACATACATGCACATGTTTTCATGTAAACTATCAAGTGGTAATACTGATGTGATGTAGTGTTACGAATGTGACGCTGTGCAGTTACACTATAGCTGTACATAAGTACAATCGCACTTCATAGGTTCATATTAACATAGAAGAGTACTAGGCTAATGGCCCAACAGCCCATACAAGTCAGATTTAACCCAAATGTAACAATTTTCAGTAGCCTGGTGAATGAAGTCCACAGAGGAATGAACCTATGCTATGGTATGTAACACAGTCTGCCTCTGTGCATGAGGGTCATGGACACTGTGCCAGGAATACATTTACGATTACACACCCATTGATCTAGACTGCACTTGAAGAGGGTCAGGGATAGCATTTAATTTATGTGAATGGGAAGCTTGTTCCAGAGAATGTGTAGTCTCTGAGAGGTGTATCTATCTCTCTAACATGATTTATTTATGTCAGATGTTAGGGTAACATCCTTGGAAAGAGTGACCCTTGTACAGTTTGCTTTACGAATGTCTAAGATTTCCAGCAGGGCCAGATCAGACATTGCTCTGTAGACCAGACACAGATTGCCCCTTAGTAGTCTGTAAGAGACAGAATATGGGGATAGGGCTTTCAATATTTCTGTGTAGGACTTATTTTATTATAAACTGAATCTTTCTGGTGAGAAAACTCTGGGTTTGCTCCAACAGTTGCCAAAGGGTGTATTGTACTGAATTATTTGTGAGATGAGAACTGAGAAAAATGGAATTATAAAGTCCTTTGATCTGTATGCTAAGCCCTTACTTATGAGTTGTGTCACATAGAAGGACTTTCTTACCACTGCGAACATATGGTGGTTGAAGTTCAGCTTAGTATCAACCTGAGTATCCACTGCTGGGTCTGCTCTTAGGGGGATACTGTCTATATTGTAATGAGGTGGGGCATTTGCTTTACAGAAGGGAATAATTAATTTTTCGAATTCAGTTTTTCTCCATGGATATGGCAACAGTCATCTGCGTATGTTAATCCTTTCTGCAGTATATCCGTATTGTTTGTGTATTCAGTGATTGCCCCCAATTTGCAGTCATTCTCAGACTTTGTCAGACAAAGACTGTCTACATTTGCATTTACATTTGAGAAATAAATACAAAGCAGGAACGAGCCTAGTACAGATCACTGTGGTTTATGCCCATTTGAGAGAGTTTCTCTATAATACTTTTTGGGGAGAATTGTGTCAAATACCTTGGGCAAGTCACGTTAGGCAGGATGCACCATGTTTTTTCTCATCCATGGCCTTGGTGACCTTCTTCAAGAAGTCAACCACATTTAACAGTCATGATCTATGCTTAACAAATCCAAATTGGGTAGGCTCTGGAGTTGGGAGATTAAATAGGTTCTTGTTGATAAGATCCATGCTAATGATCCATATTCCTAAATATCCTCAACCAACTAGCCCCCTTAAAAACTATCAGGATGTGTAGCGACCCCACCCTTTGGATCCAGAAAACCACAAAAAACCTACTTAGAGCCAGGGATAAAGCCTTGAAAACCTGGCGGCATAACATATCACCTGCAGCTAGGCAAACCTTTCATGAGCTCTGGAGCAAAGCAAAAAAGCAGATTAAGCTTGATAAACAAAATCACTATATCACTCAACAAAACAAATACAGTACCAAACCGCAAAAATTCTGGGAAACAATAAATAACATCCTATAGCCTGGAAAAACCACCACTCCCGCCCCCAATATAACAGGTACAGACCTGGACATAGCCTCCAGCTTTAATAACTATTTCACCTCCTCAAAACATAAACTCTTAAACAACATCACTTCCTCCAACACCCCACAACCACCTTGGGCCCAAATCAGTACCATACCTTTCACACTTAAGTCTGTTCCTACCTCTTCTATCCAAAAAGTCATAGCCAAACTCAAACAACCACCATTGCAGCTGATAACCTTCCTGCCAAATACCTCGAAATTGCATCCACAGCTATAGCCTATCCCATTTCACTTCTAATAAATAGATCCATCACCGAACACACTGTTCCATCCCTGTGGAAAACCTCATATATCATACCACTCTACAAAGGTGGCCCCTCCCTAGACCTTTCCAACTATCCACCAATTGCAATTCTGTCACCCCTCTCTAAGATCCTAGAAACATAGAAAGTTCCTCTCCTATCTCCTCACCAACAACCTTCTCTCCTCAACCCAACACGGATTTCGCCTATCCCATAGTACCTCCACTGCCCTACTCAAATTCACCAATACTATAAACTCCCACAGGAATCTAGGTAAATTAGTCTTGGCTACCTTCCTAGATTTATCCAAGGCATTCGACACAGTCTCACATAATAAACTACTGTCTTGTCTCTCTGACCTCAACCTTAACAACCCCACCATACTCTGGTTTAAAAGCTATTTAAATAACCGCTAGCAATCCGTCAAATGGCATAACTCTCTATCCCCCCCACTCCCAACCTCCTTAGGCATGCTGCAAGGATCAATCCTAACACCTCTTCTTTTTTAATCTGTTCACAAACAAACTCCACTCGGCTACCTCTAAAGATGACATAGTCCAATACGCTGACAACATAACTCTCATATGCTCTGCACCCAACATCCAACTTCTCCAACAAAAAGCCCAAGAAGGGTTCTCTGAAATAGAAAACTGGCTTAACAACTCACAACTCATACTAAATCCCAAGAAAACACAATTAATGCTATTACAGTCTACTAAAATGAGCAACCTTAGCTTCTCTATATTCTCCGCCAACAAAACCCAAATCACCCCTGTCACAGAGGCTAAACTCCTAGGAGTTACTATTGATCAGCAGCTCAAATTCACAAAGCACATATCAACAACCATCACTAACGTACACAAAAAGCTAGGTTCCCTTTGTCGCTGTAAAAGTTATCTAACCACTGAATCTCGAATTGCAATAGCCAGGACCCAACTCCTATCTACTCTACTTTATGCATCTCCAATTCTAACTAATCTTTACAAAACTGACCCTAATAAACTTTCTGTTACAATAAAATCGTTAGATTCACTACCAATGCCAGATCACGATCCCACCACTGCCTTTTCCTACAAGCCTTGCACTGGCTTGAATTTACAAACCTATTAAGGTACCATCAACTCAGCCTAGCTCATCCAATTCTGTACTATTCCAAAAAAAATCCTGACCTGACTGGGATGCTGAACTTCTACAACTGAAATAGACAACTTCAGTTGTCCAACAAAGCCTTAATCGAAATCATCACATGCAAAAACAACTCCAGGAAATCAATATTTGCCCATGAAATAGCAAAAATATGGATCAACCTTCCTCTTGACCTCAGACTACAAAACTCCACACCCTCCTTCAAAAGCCTACTTAAAACATACCTCTTCACCAATCATCTATGCAACTGTAATTGACCTCCTGAAGCCTCATCCAGTCACTATTTCTACACCCCATCTGTCCTGGACAACACAAACAACACACTCTATAGCTATCCATGTGTGAGCAATAACTTCTATATGAGTACGTGTGAGTGTGTGTGTGTGTGTGTGTGTGTGTGTGTGTGTGTGTGTGTGTGTGTGTGTGTGTGTGTGTGTGTGTGTGTGTGTGTGTGTGTGTGTGTATATATATATATTTATATATATATATATATATATATAAATATATATATATATATATATATATATATATATGTGTGTGTGTGTGTGTGTGTGTGTGTGTGTGTGTGTGTGTGTGTGTGTGTGTATATATATATATATATATATATATATATATATATATATATATATATATATATATATATATAAATATATATATATATATATATATATATATATATATATAAATATATATATATATATATATATATATATATATATATATATATATATATATATATATGTATGTGTGTGTGTGTGTGTGTGTGTCTGTCATTTTTAATTTCTCCAAGTCTTTTGGGTTTCTAATACCATGACGGGAATGGACCCCATTCCTAAGTTAAAGTACGATTAAAGTCCATGAAATTAGTATTGTTTCAATCTTTGATGTTAGCCAGTAGTGCTCTTCGCAGCACCCACAACGTGCCCAGTAATGACTCCTTCTGCAATTCGTATAGTGTTACATGAATTTTTTAACATATCTAAATACGATTGTAAATTCTTTTTTATAAGACCAGTTGCTCCTACTACTATTGGAACTATCTGGGTATCTTTCTTCCACATGGTTCTCGTTTCTGCCTGCAGATCAAGGTATTTTATGACTTTGTGTCTCTCTGTACGCAAGACACTGTGGTCACAAGGTGTGGTGATTTCAATGATCAATGCTACTTTTCCCTGTTCTTTTGGGACTGTGTGTATGCTGTTTTTTTTAGTGTGCTGGAGCTCCGACTGTTGAAAGGGGGTTTTAATAAGTTATAGTAGGATTTCTACTTTTGTAATGTTAGCGTTGCTGTTCTGGGACCAGGTACATATTGTTTTAGCGTTCTGGTGCTTCCGGCTGTAAGTAAGGGGGATTCCTACTTTCCTCTTGCTTTTAGTGCTTCCTGACTGGTAGTGAGGAGATTCCTAACTTTATTACTGTCCACCCTTTGTTACCTGATGATGCCACAGTAATCAAGCTAACATTTATCTATACTGCACATATTGGTAGTAAACATTCCTACTGCGTGTGATTACTTTAACCTGATATCGCCATAGTATTCCAATACTTAATTGCTCTGTGTATTTAGAACTATGGTTATTATATATACACACTACCATTATAGTATTTCAATAGGATTTATACTGTTACAGGAAAGTTAAAGGATTTTTTTTCTGCTTCTTTTTATGCTTTTGTGCTGCAATTATAGTAGACTTTTGTACAGTACTGTATTTGTGAATGCATTTACTAAGGTCAAATAAGGATATTTGTTCAGTTAACAGCCACATCTTTGCCATTCTGACTGTTTGTTGGTACTATCACCTAATCTGACTATTTGTTTTGTGGAACAGCTAATTTTTGCCTGCCACTAACACTCTGTTTACCTATAATTTTGTCTTCTTTTCTCCCTTTATTCACCCAGCACTCTACCCTGCTTGCCCTGAACTAGTGAATGAGAATCTGTCCTGCCTGAAAGCCAAGATATAAACCTTATGCTAAGGCAATTGGTCTCTACCTGAACTATAGGATAGAGCTAAACCTCTCCCTAGCCTCTAATCCAAAAGGAACCAAGAAAGTATGTGTTATAATGACTCTAGTTGTTGCTATACTTGACCTCCATAATGACATGTAACTGAGGACTGCTCCCTAGCCACGTCAGCCAAGCTATTCTAATCCTTTCTCCCAAACCTCATCACTCTACCTATAAGTTATCTAAACTGCTGAGTTCTGCTCCCCTCCTCTACTCCTAGACCTGAAAACACACTAGAAAAGTCTATTGTTTCTACTCTCCTTGTCCTAAGGATTTGCTCTACAAACCTATCTCAATGTTCTGATACACAAATTATCACATATTTGACTTGTACTTTTCTTTGCTGGTCACTCCTCTACTCTTACAACTACTCACTCTCCTCCAGTCACATCTTCACCTTACCTCAGTAGTCAGCATTTCACTGATTGTTCCTGGGGTCCTTCTTCTTCACTGGCTCTATCCCGCTCCGTTCGCCCTGCGGGCTCACTCCGCTCCCCTACCCTACCCCCATTTCCCACCCGCCCCAGTACTCCTACATTTATTCACTCTAGCCCCACCCCTTCAATTATCACTTATCATAAAATCCCACCCCTTAAAGTGCCAGAACCTCCATACCCAAGATTCACCTACATTATCCAACCTACTCAGCTTATCATTACTCTACTTTCTACACTGCTACTATGTCAGTGTTAACTACCTATCCACAATGGAAACTTTTACTTCTATCCTTATTCATACCGATTCTTTTTATACTTTATCTACTGACATTCTATGAACATCCCCACCACTCAAACATTTACTACCCAACAAAGCAAACCTGCTCAACACCCATAACTTATACTCAATCTCTTTCAAATATACCTAGTACAATAGCCTACCTATCAGCAAAATATCACAGACTAAATCACATCAAATACTATAGGCCTCAAGCCAGGAAATCTCTGTTCCTTATAGGTAAATACCTGCAACCTACACTTAGCAACCAACTCCAATCAATAATAGATGGAGATATCCAACCCAATCCTGGCCCAAACTTTACACATTCTACAGTGACCCATACAGCAACCCTCACTTCTACCCAATCCCTTATCAGACCCCCCAACTCACTATTAGTAGCCCATCTTAACATAAGAAGCATAAATAATAAAGCTGCCCAAATACATGCTCTCATGGATGTCCACTCATTTGATATCCTGTGTCTTACTGAAACTTGGCTCAAACCAACTATACAAGATAATGAATTTACTCCACCAGGATATAGCACCTTAAGACAAGATAGATTAGCTAAAAAGGGAGGTGGAATAACTATACTATACAAGTCTGGACTACAAGTAACCTCTATTGACTCTAAGCCCCCTCTAACTAGCAATGAAGAAATACTTATCTCCAAAATCCAACTCAATAACCATAAGTCCATATATATTATTGCTGTCTATCTTCCCCCAGGGCATAACTCTAATATCCTTGAAAATATCCTGAATTGGCTATCAACCAACTATCCCCAAGAAACAATAGTACTCGGAGACTTTAATATTAACTGGAAAAGCTGTACTTCTCATCCGCCTCTACCCATCTTAATCTACATGGGTTTACTCAAACTATAAGTTCCCCACAAGGACCAATAAACACAATAACACTGAAAGTACCCTAGACTGGATACTAATAAATAGACATCAACAAAGTTATCATGTAGGGACTCTCCCTGAGGATATAAGTGACCATGCTCTCACCTTCATAATTAGAGTCAAGACTGACACCCCAAATCCAATTACCTATAGAGCAATCAGGAGTAATAAAAATTTTAACCCTGATATTTTCCAAAATGAACTTAGAGCATGCAACTGGTCATCCCTCAAAAGTCTAATCCTAGAGGAAGCGGTAAGCTACTTTAATAGTAAATTCCTAAATATTCTTGACCTCCATGCTCCAAAAAGGACCATTAAAACTAGAAACAAACCTGCCCCCTGGCTCTCAAAAGAGACAAAACAAAAAATGCTACTCAGAAATAAAATCTGGAACAAATGGCGTACTACTAAAAACCAAGAAGATCACATAAAGTTCAGACAGCTAAGAAATGAGACAAAAAAAGCAATATTGTCAGATAAAAGAAAGTACTAGATTCAACTCCAAAATACCAAGCAAAGTAAACCCCAAAAATTCTGGGCAGGTATAAATGCTCTCTTACACCCAGGCCGTACTGTCACTCCCCCACCTGTTGGTGCTGATCAGGACAATCCAAAGCAAATTGCAAGTACTTTTAATACCTTCTTTACTGAGACCATTCAGTCTCTTGCCAATCAACTATCTCCCAACAGCTCATCTCCTTCACCCTCCAATACCACCTTACCTCCCCCATTTCATCTCAAACCCATCCCTACATCCCTTATCCAAACCCTTTTGCAAAAACTAAAACCTACCACCACTGCAGCCGACCTCCTTCCTGCAGAATATCTACAAAAAGCAGCAAATGCCATAGCCTACCCAGTTTCCATTCTGATTAACAGAACAATCTCTGAGGGTGCTATTCCTTCCATTGGGAAGATTGCACACATTATCCCCCTTCACAAGGGTGGAAATTCTAGGGAACTATCCAATTACAGACCAATTGCCATACTATCTCCTCTGGCAAAGATCATGGAGAAATGCATTCATATGCAACTGTTAAAACACCTTATAGATAACAACTTATTAGCTAACTGCCAACACGGCCTTAGGCCATTTCACAGTACTACTACTGCCCTTTTATCCTTCTCTGACTGTATAAATAAAAATCGCAATAACAACATTCTATCCTCAGCCCTTTTTATTGATCTCTCCAAAGCCTTCGACATGGTTAACCACCAACTTCTCATAAACATACTAAAAGACCTATCCCTTGATACTGTTACTATACAATGGTTTGAATCTACTTAAGCAATAGGCAACAAGCAGTTATGTGGGGAAACAACCTATCTCCCCATCTCCCCATTGCACTAGGTGTCCCCCAAGGCTCTATACTTGGACCACTTCTATTCTCTATTTTTATCAATGACCTGCATACTGTTATTCCTCAAGCTTCCTTAATTCAATATGCCGATGACTCCACATTTATATGCTCAGCCTCAACTCCAGCAGAGCTTCAATCTGTTACCCAAAAAGTGTTTAACACAGCTGAGGAATGGCTACATTGTCAGTGTCTCATCCTAAATCCTAAAAAAAACAAACTTTTACTTTTTACCCCCCACCCACAGGACCACATCTCTACACTTTACTGTCACATCTAACAATGGAACCATCATATCCCCCGACTCTAACACAAAACTCCTAGGAGTTCTGATTGACAATAACCTTAACTTTGAAGACCACATTAACAACACCATAAAAACAGTTAACAAAAAACTAGACTCCCTATATAGAATCAAATCCTTTCTTACCCCACTAGCAAGATCTACTATTGCCCAGACCCACTTACTCTCTACCCTCCTCTATGCCTCCCCTATATATATACTAACCTCTCAAAAAACAACATGAACAAACTGGCCATCTCCTACAACAATATAGCGAGATTTGCAACATGCTCTCCATTTAGGACCCATCACTGTATTAATTATCACAATCTTGGCTGGCTAGAGTTACGCAATCTACTTCTATTTAAACAATTAACATTTGTCCATAAAATCCTGTATCAGCCTAACAACACACCAATTCTTACCAACCTTATCACCCTATACTGCAACCTTAAGACCCTGCGCTCATCTAGTAAAATACTAGTACAAATACACAAAACCTACAACAAGGCAGGGGACTCTCTGTTCTCTAATACCGTAGGTAAAAACTGGAACTCTATTCCCAGTGACTTAACCTCGCTACCTTCACTAACACAATTTAAAAGCAGGCTTAAAACCTACCTCAAATCTCATTGGCTGTGCACCTTGTCTGAACCCAGACTAACCTCTCATGTCTTCTTCTTACTAAGGTACTAAATCTTACTGACTGTATATTCTAACTGCCTAATGATAACCAGAAGTATATCTTCCTTTCAATTTATTGGACTCTCTTTTATATCAAAATATGACTATCTGTCTCCCTACTATGTTAATATATATACTTAGCATAAGATACTACATCAAATGTGTTTTGAACTGTACACATTTCCTTATTTTTCCTAACTACTTACTCCAATATATTCTTTCATGTACTAAATTAGCTTAACTATATATGTTACTTCCACCTGTTAAACTTTGAATTGTTTTTAGTTCACTTTTGTATTAAGTAAAATACTGTTCTGTACTCTCGAGGAGCTTTTCTCTCCGGGCCTCTGCTGAAAATGGATATGTATCCAGCTGGACTAGCCCGGTCAACAAATGTAAAATAAATAAAATAAATAAATAATACTTTTGTCTTCTTTTCTTGGACCACTATATCCGGTTTTCTAGCACCTATATTTTGAATTGTTGGTATTGAGTGATCCTAGGTGATATAAACATCATAATGTTCTATGATTCTTTGTGGCTCATGTTTCCAGTGTTTTTCAGCCACTTCAATACCATAATGTTTGCACAATCTCCAGTGTAACAGTCTCACCACATTATTATGTCTTTCAGTATACAGTCCTTCTGTCAATAGTGTGTCGCAACGAGCAACAAGGTATGTGACTATTTCTAATTTGGTTTTACAAAACCTACACATGTCTGTTTCTCCCACATGTTCAATGGACTTTGTAAACCAGCATGTACATAGCCCACTATCTTGGGCTGCCAATATTAACCTTTCATTTCATGATGTGAATTTGCCTCTCCTTAACCATTCCTGCATTCATTCTTGATCAACATGAGGCTGTTCCAGAAGTTTTCTATACTTGGAACTATATTTATGTTTTTTCCACATTTCTTGCCTTCTCATCTGGTCCTTCACCTTATATTCTTTCTTTTGTTTTTTAGCACATTCAGTTGCTGCCTGTTTTGTAATCTACTTCTGGTTTGATTTCTATTCCTGCTTGACATTGATATGCTTCTGCTAAATTAAGCAGAGATGTCATCTTAGATTTATTCTCCTCATGGTTCAAAACTTTCACTACATTTGGATCTTGTGAGGTCAGTAGATATGTGTGGAGTCCCATGATTGCAGATCTATACATGTAATCAATTTCAAGGAGGCCCATCCCTCCTTCGAAATGGGGAATATATAATATTGGTATACACTGATTTTTATAAATCATTTGGTGAGCATGAAGCATCCTTCTTGTTTTAATATCAAATCTATCCAACACTTTTTGGGGCCAGTCAATCACTCCAAAACTATAAGTCAGGACAAGAAGAGCAAATTGATTTATGGCTTGGATCTTAATCCTGAAAAACAGCATTGACATCTAGGAATGTGTGTGTGTGTGTGTGTGTGTGTGTGTGTGTGTGTGTGTGTGTGTGTGTGTGTGTGTGTGTGTGTGTGTATATGTATATGATCTTACATGTATATTTGCTTGAATGTACATATGGAAACTTAACCATTTACATACTCTTATTCACTTGTGAAATAACTTGCAATGCTCTACCAGGTTCTTATCTACTCTCACTGTATATTTTGTACACTTGTATTTTCAACCAAAATGGGGAATATCCTCTTATTGTATACTAACAGCTGTAAAGTTTACAATCTATATTCTACTACTCTGTAATGTCTCTTTTGTAATTTTTTCTTCTCTCTGTAAACTTATGGAGTTTTTCTCCCCATGACTCCACTGAAAATAGACACTTGTTGTCCAGTCAGACTATCCTGGCAAACAAATGTTAAAATAAAATAAATAAATCAAATGATAACTATTTCTGTGGCCTTACTGATGAGAGTATGGAGGCTTGTGTATCTATAATTCCCTATGCATGCTGATGTTCCCCCTCTTGAGCAGAGGAATGATTGTTGCTGTCCACCATTCTGCCGGAACATACTGTATATATAGGAATCCAATTGGGTCTACTAGGTCAGGTTTAAAGTTATTTCAAAGGCATCCTGGGATGTTGTCAGGGGCCCATTGATGACATGTTTTTAGCCTTAGAGAGGGCATAGATGACCTGCTCTCGTGAGGTAATAGGCTGAGGAATGGTGGCAGGTATATTTTGGGTGATGACCGGTGGGAACAGGGGGTTGAAGTCTGATCCAAATTTGTCAATTAGCAGGTTGTCTATTTCCTCTGGTAGAGTATGGGTGGTGCCATCCACCATCAGCTCTGCACATAGCTAGGTATTCCCCTTAAGCTTCCAGATGTAGTTACAAATTGTTTTGTGACATCATCATTGAATACAACGTTGGGTATGAATCACATGCAGCACAGTGGAACTTTTAACACAGTCAAACAACTCAGCCTATTTCATGCCATTACAGTAGCTGTACATCATATGCCTATATATTTATCTGTGGAAATATGTAGGTGAGGACCCTGACACCATATATGGACACATTACAACTGAGGTGGAACAGTTAATGACACAAATGCTGACAGATCCACAATGCTGCTGTGGAACACCTGAATAATCCTTGTGAATAACAACACAATTGTGCATAAAATGATTTCTGCAAGATTGCAAGTGAATCTGAACATGTCATATGTTTCTGTATATAACAGCTTTACAACATGTGGATGAACCCAATGCCAGTGTTTTATCGATTCCTGCTGGGTCTGTTACTATCCAACCAGATGCACAAGACAACCTTGAATCGCAACATTCATTTGGTGTGAATTTATCCCTGTGGGTTATTGGGATTCCTACTTTGAATGACTGGCTGAAAACACCTTTTGGATTTAATTCATCTAACCATTCAGAGTTAGTAGGAAACCTGGCTAGGGTTAATGGTAATATTTCAAACTTGCTTAACATCTTTGACCAAAATCTCTTGAAATATAAAAAGCTCCGCCTGGAAATTGAATATTTGTAGGAATGTATCAGACTCGAGATAGTAGCGAAAGGACTGAGAGTATGCCAATATCCTACTGGTCTGATACTGGACTCACAGTTCCAGTTCTACTTAATTAAAATGTTTAATGCTCAGGGACTGGAGCTTTTAAATATGATGTGTAAACGTTACACTTTGCAAACGGAGGAATTAGTGGATCTAATCTTGAAAATGGATTCGGAAATCAAAACTCATATGGATTTTTAAAGGTACAAATATGAGTATAGCCGCATTTTTCAAAGCATAGATCAGTATATCTCCAAAATTAAATGTAATAAAATGAAAAAGCTAGAAAGTGATCAGCTCCAGTATTCGAATGGGACTGCTTATCCACGCCCTCCTACTTCGCAAGCATGGAACGTCAAAGGAGGAGGGGTAGACCATAGAGGTAATATTAACCATCAGCAACAAGGCAGCTATAATGGGCAAGACGTCATCATACACTCATCTACTGAACAAGCTTCCACAGAAATAGTGTTTGTTAGCCTTTTTGCTGGCTTTCCTGCCTCACCTATGTAACTGATTTGAAGTGAGAGCTTAGTACTACACACAGGGATTGATTAAGCAAAGCGTTCTCTCGATTATCTTGCTGCTCCATGAAAAAGCGTAACCTCTTTCACCTAAATGGGGATCAGTTTTCCTTCTTCTACCGAGCTCTCTTTTAATTAGTAGTTTGCTGCTTTTAATTTCTATTTATTCTCTAATCGTCTATACGCCCAGCTTATTATCATAACCTATCCTTCAGTTACCTAATTTATGTAAGGTTATTATATGTTGAAGGGTTACTGTGGTGTACTCCAGGTCGATATACCAACACTTTTTTTTCTTTAAACTGCACATAGTCTACACTCATCTAGCTGAACTACAAATAGCCTGATAACTGTACTTTAACTGCTCAGGGATCCTGCAGGGCTAGTTTTAAAGCAGATACTGTGGCTGTAATGGAACTTTTCCTTGCTTATTAAATCTACTTTGTAGAGTGCATTGGTGTTTTGGCTACGAGCGTACAACACGACTCTTAGTCAGAGGAATAGTTCTTGAAGCCATCACATGCATCTTGCTTATCACTCTTGTTGACATCATGTTAAATTGTTTTACAATGTTGCCATGTATCTAATGTGTACCTGAGCTTGGTTTATTTGCTATTACCACCTCGGTCTCTGTTTAGTAATACTGATGCATTGTCTCAGCCTTTTCTAAGTGATTAAGTGTGGAACTGTGTCCTAGCTGTATTTATGGCCCTATTTCTGAGACTTTACATGTTTTTTTCTTTAGTTAATCCTGCATTCATATTAATGCCCAGAGTTGCCCTCTAGATATTCACCTGTGTTATTGGAGAACTGTGCTCTAAATTGCTGCTAATGTAGATGGTTTTAGGTCAATACACTGGGTTTTGTGTCCTTCTCCTATTTGTGCAAAGCATGTTTAGTGTAACAACTAGCCAGCCTGTAGAAGCTTTCCTGCTGAAACCTGTTAGCTAACTTGGAATATGTATGCGCTCTATATGCTATTTACCAACGTAATAACTGTGTCTCAACAAAGTTGTTAATGAGTGAACCTGGCATTACTTGCTGTCTTACCAATGACATTGTTCTTTATTCTCTCTCTAACCCATGTAGCTTTCAACCTCCATAAAGACTTGGGAATCCTTTCCTGCCTGCTCAATAAGGACTCCTTACTCTTAGACTCAGCCAGCTCATCTGCAGCCCAAAGAAACCTACTGTCCTATTTTAAATTCCCTGTTACCAAATGAAATAAGGAAGTACGGTTTTACCCTAGAACTACTGTTAAACTGCATTTTTCTCTATAACCTACTGGTGTATGCAATCACACCACCGAGGCAGGTACCCAGCAGCCTAACGCCTCCTAACCTGACAGGTAACTATTCTACCCTCCTTAGGATCTATTACTTGAGTAATCTGTTCTTGCTATCTCTATACCACAGGGTTTTGCTGTATTATACCTATTGGCCACTAGGTGGTACACTAATCTCGGCCTGTGTGGTCATCTATTATCCCTACTCCCCTGTATTGGATTCCAGACTACCTTTCACTTACCTTGCTGTACTAGACTGCTCCTAAGGTTGTCCCTTGCTACTTATCTACTGTCCTCCTATTTTTTCTCTACAATCCCTTAACAATTATACAGCTGGACTATCATACCCCACTCTCCTGGAACTTCCAAGGGCTCCTCAAGAGTCTGCTGCTCACTGATTGTCTCTGGAATTTCTTCTTTTACCTCTTCTAACCCGTTCCATTTGCCCTGTGGGCTCACTCCACTCCCCTACCCTACCCCCAAATCCCACCCACCCCAAGTGCTCCTACACTTATTCTAGCCATAAGTCCCCTTCCACTTGTCTCCTCCAATCCACTCACATCTCCTCACTATCCCCTCCCTCCAATCCACCAATATCTTTTTACCCCCTCCCCCTTCCCAAACCTTAAAGCATTGTATACACTTCTATACACATCCCTCCTACTTTGTCATACTCTCCTACATCCAACTACTTTTTCAACACCTAATCCCCAACTATTAATTTATATCTAAACCTTACCATGCCCTTTCACACTCTTCTCATCCCTTCCCTCAGCATACTACTTCTAATAACACTATACCATGCCACCTCCTATACCTCCTACAAACTACCTACTTCTTTCCTATCCCCTCATCACACCACCATCTCCCCTAACACTAATCATCACTCTACCACATCTCACTTTCACTCAATATCTCCCTCTCTTGTTCATACAAACCCACTTCTCTTCTTCAAACTAAATCTGCTATCCTCCTCAATGAAACATCATATTCCAAAAGCATTATTGTACCTCCCACAAAACTCCAGGAGTAAATCCAAACCCCTGCTCTCATTCCCCTTTAACTACCTATGCCTAGCAGGAGACATACACCCCAACCCAGGACCTACTAGCAGCAGCAATCCAACTCCCCCCATTACCACCCATATTACCAACCCTAAATACCTCAAGCTCCTGACCATCAGTACCCAAAGTCTAAGAAACAAAATAGCCCACTTTCACACTTGGCTATACCATACCCAACCTGATATAGTAGCCCTCTCTGAGACATGGCTAAAACCCAATATTTTGGACTCTGAAATCATACCCCCAGGGTTTCAAGCTCTTAGACATGACCACCTAAAAAAGAAGGGTGGAGGAGTAGCCTTAATCTACTCTAGCCTACTCTCCATTACTCCCTACCAAACTCCTCTTCCTCAGTTCAACAATGCTGAACTAGTCATAGGAAACCTCAAACTAAATAACCATAAAAGTATTTGTGTTATAGCCCTCTATATCCCCCCTGGAAACAATACAAATACACTTGAGGAAATCCTTTTTTGGACCTCATCTAATATTAGCCTTGAGACATACATCCTAGGAGATATAAACATTGACTGAAAAAAGATCACTGGTAATAATCCCACCATTTCAATCAATCTATGCAATTTCACTCAACTCACAAATGCTATTACTAGACCCAATAAAAATAACCCCCAGGCTCCATACTGGACTGGATCCTTGTCTCCCACCCAAATAAATTAATCTACTCTAGCCTACTCTCCATTACTCCCTACCAAACTCCTCTTCCTCAGTTCAACAATGCTGAACTAGTCATAGGAAACCTCAAACTAAATAACCATAAAAGTATTTGTGTTATAGCCCTCTATATCCCCCCTGGAAACAATACAAATACACTTGAGGAAATCCTTCTTTGGACCTCATCTAATATTAGCCTTGAGACATACATCCTAGGAGATATAAACATTGACTGAAAAAAGATCACTGGTAATAATCCCACCATTTCAATCAATCTATGCAATTTCACTCAACTCACAAATGCTATTACTAGACCCAATAAAAATAACCCCCAGGCTCCATACTGGACTGGATCCTTGTCTCCCACCCAAATAAAATTTCCCACACTGGCACCTTACCAGACTCCATTAGTGATCACTTGTCAGCAGCCTTCATCCATAGAGCAACCCCCTCCTCTCCTCACCTACACCAATATATCCATACTCAGAATCTCACAAACTTTAACCCCACAGCTTTCTCCAATTACCTCAGACTGATAAATTAGAACAAATTAAAAACTCTTCCTCTAGACTATGCTGTTGAATTCTTCAACTCAGCCTTCTTGGATACCCTTAACTCCCAAGCCCCTCCAAGAATAAAATGTATAAAAACCAATTCCGCCCCCTGGCTTACTAAAGATACCAAAACACTCATGCAACATAGGGACAAGACCTGGAAACTCTACCATCGTAATAAGCACCCTGACACCCTTCTTAAATATAAACAACTCTGCAACTTAGCTAAAAAACGTATTACACAGGATAAAAAATTATACTATATCAAACTCCAGACTACTCATTCTACAAACCCCAAACAATTCTGGAAATCCATCAACTTCCTTCTTAATCCAGGCACCAAAAACAACCCTTGCCCTGACACTAGTAAACATGACACAGAAATAGCTACACTGTTCAATTCATTCTTTACTAACTCGATAGCAGAACTCAAAAAACCTTCCCTAACAACAACTCCTCCCCCTATCTCAAATCGTTTCCCCAATCTTCCATCCTAAACACTCCTCCTACTTTTCATCTCAAACCCATCCCCACATCATACATAAAAAAACTTCTCTCTAAACTTAAGACTTGCTCCAATGCCCCTGACAACATCCCCTCTATCTTTCTAAAACTAGCAGCAGACAGCATTGCCATTCCCACTAGTATACTCATCAACAGATCCATACAGGAATCATATGTCCCTAAACTATGGCGTACCGCCTTTATCCTACCCCTCCACAAAGGAGGCAAAAACAATAACTACTCTAACTTCTGACCCATAGCAATTCTGTCTCCTATTTCAAAAATTCTTGAGAAATGTATCCACCTCCAGCTAATGCCATTCCTTACAAATAACCAACTCCTCACCCCAACACAACATGGGTTCCATCCTGGCCATAGCACAGTAACAGCTCTTCTTTCATTTCTAGACATAGTAAATCATGCCTGTGACTCCAACAATCTAGTATCCACAGTCCTCCTTACCTCTCCAAAGCTTTTGATACTGTCTTCCATATCCACCTTCTTACCCACCTTTCTAAATTTAACCTTTCACAAAACACCATTACCTGATTTAGCAGCTACCTCTCTGATAGATCCCAGGCTGTGAAATGGAAAACTGGTACCTCTGCCTTCCTTCCAACCCCAACTGGGGTACCACAGGGACCCATACACAGCCCTATGCTTTTTAATATTTTCATTAATGACTTCCATACATCAATTCCCAACACCAGAATAGTACAATATGCAGATGACTCAACACTAGTCTGCTCTGCCTCCAACCTCCTTGAGCTCCAAACTAAAATTCAATTTGCTTTCTCAACTACTGAGAAATGGATGCTTCAAAATCATCTCTCCCTAAATGCCAATAAATCTAAAATCCTACTATTCTCCCCATCAAAATCTATCCCTCTTGACAAAACCTCCTTTAAAATTACCAGCCATGATAACTCCACTATAGAAATTGTTCCTTTTGCCAAACTTCTTGGGGTTACTTTTGACAAGCAACTACAATTTGATACCTATATTCAACTAAATATTAAGAAAACCCATCAGAAACTTGGCATGCTGTACAGAAACTCACACTTCCTCTCCCCCTCAACTAAACAGACCCTTGTCTCAACCTACTTACTACCCTCTCTGATGTATGGTGCTCCCTTACTAACTAATCTATCTTCCTCCAACTGTTCTAAACTGGAAACCTGCTACAATAAAATCTCAAAGTTTGCAACTTCATCCAAATATTCTACTCACCACTGTATACCTCTCCACCAGCTACAGTGGCTAGAACTTCCCAATTACCTGGACTACCTCCAACTCTGTACAGCCCATAAGCTTATTTTTAAACTTAATACATGTACAGTACTTGCTAACATCTTACCTTCATACACCCCTCACAGACCCCTAAGATCTGCCCACCAAAACATAATCTCCGTGTATAAACCAAATCGTCCCACTGGGCAGCTACTTCTATCCTTTACTTAGCCAAAAAATGGAACTCTTCTCTCTCCATCTCTACAAATCTCTGAAAACTTTGAACACTTCAAAACCCAGCTCCATTCCTACCTCTCCCATAGTTGGAAATGCAACTGCTCTCTACCTACCTAACTTCCTTAACTCATGATCACTTTTATTACATTCAAAGTCCCATTTTTCCTTACTTCCCAGGGATCTATCCCTTGATAACTACTTTCAGATCACTATCTGACATTTCTAACCTATGAACAAATTCTGCTCTATACTACTGTTCTCAACTATAAACATGTAAATATGTATTATATATTGTATATATGTTGCAGTTTAACTGTTCTTAGTTTGCTATTTAATACTTACAAGTTGTTACTGCACCTTTTTGCTGCTGTGTATTGCATTTTGTTAACTTTGAATTATCAGGTTTCTGAATGTTTAATTTCTTACATATTTGATGGTGCAGTGGCAGTAGTGTTGCCTCATAGCTACAGGATTTGTGGTTTGATTCTTGGCTGTGGTGCCTTCTTTGTGGAGTCTCCATCTTATCTCTGTGTTTGTGTGGATTTGCTCTGGTATCCTGCCATTTTACAAAGACGTGTCTACAGTATTTCTCCCTGGGCCTCTGCTGAAAATTGTTTTTGTTCCATCAGAAGTAAAATTGACAGGCATTTGAATTTCAGACTTCATAGTCTTCAGAAAATACATAGTAAAACAACTTTTTATTCAAGCAATAAATATATAGTAACACAACCTTTTATTATAGCAATTTTTTAAGTTTATAAGATGACTATTTGAAAATTTTCCTTATTTTTGGGACTGTAATACCCTGTTAGTGGCTTTGTCCAGGTTTTTTGTGCTAAGGTTGACAGCTATGAACTGAATTCACTGAATATGTTTGAGGGCTGTATTCCCTCATTACTGGGTTTGTCCAGGTGTTTTGTGCTAAGAGGTTGACAGCTATGGTGAGAACTGAATTAATTAAATGATAGCCATTTAAGTTTCAGTCTTCCCCTTGTTCACAAAACAGCTGATTTGGCGTAGTGGTATGTTGCTCTTGACTGTTTTGCACAGGGACCTTGTCTGTAAAATGTACGGTGGTAACACAGCATTTTTCTTTCACAAAGCAAGTGATTTGGCATAGTGGTATGTTCTGACTCTTTTTTGCACAGGGGCTTTGGCAGTAAAATGTATGGTGGTACCGTGGTAACACAGCATTTTATTCTAGCAGCTTTCCAAGATTATACAAGCAATGTTTAATGTGTCCCTGGTTTTTGCCCTTTTGACCCACCCCAATAAATTTGGCTTTTTCCAGACTTCTTGTGCTGTGAAGGTGAGATGCAGTTGAGTATTGAGCAGATTTTACAAGGAGCTGAGAGCTGCAGGGAAAGAGAAGTTTAGTGCTAATAGCACAACAGGCTGTGTACTTGCTTTTGATGCAGAAGGTTGTTGGTTCTACTCCCATAAGGGGTGAATGCTGAAAGTTAAGATACTAATTATGAGCCTGTTATCAGTTTGCCATCCATTTCCTATTGCAATATTACTAGCTTATTTTTAATGTAATTTAGGCAATTTATTCCACAGGGGCATCAGACACTTTATTGTTCGATGAAACCATGAACTATAAAGGTGATTGCTAGCACCAACCTCTTCATTACAGATTTATTTAATGTGGAATTATTTAGATGACTTTTTTACTACTTCAGAGATTGTGCATATTTACTGATAATAGTGGACTGTAGAAGTTTGAGTAGACTTTTATGATGTAAATGTTCTGAATTGGACAGTTTTGTTTCATTGTTTACTGGAAAAATGTTCAAAGCAATAGGAAGGTGTATCAAAGAGCACATGTATGTTTCATATGCAAGGGGCTTATGATTTGAAAACAGCCCAGAATTAATTTTTATCTGCCACGAGTAAAATGTATTTTCTTTGAATGTGGATTTTAATGTTGTTTCAGTGAATGTGAGTTTCAAGGGCAGAGAAGGTTTAATGCCAAGTTTGTTATGTCTTAGTGTTTGAGCTGTAAAATGCAAAAATAAAACTTTCAAATGAAGTTCAAATCATCATAGAAGTAAATCAGTATGCACATTAGTGTTTATGGTAAATGGAGTGAAATAGCAAATTAATGGATCATTGGAATGGCTGCAGGAGGCTCCATTCGACCAGGGTTTTGTGAGGGGGAAGGGCGGCAAACTTAGACAGCCCCAGCTGAACCATACCTCCCAACTGTCCAGATTTTCAAAGAATGAATAGATGTTTTGCTTCTTATTTTTGATTTGTTCCTCATAAAATTTGTGGTTTTCTGGCAAATCATTTAGGAATTAAGTCACTAAATAATGACACACCTAGTTTCAGACTTCATAACCTTCAGAAAAATGCATGCTAAAGTAAGACCTGTTCTATCAACTGTCCCAGTTTATAGAAGAGCATTTTTAGTACTGTTTATCTGTTCCCCCGCAATATATTTGGCCTTGTCCAGATTTATGTCCCAGTTTATACAAGAGCAATTTTTAGTACTGTTTATATGTTCCCCAAATATATCTGGCCTTGTCCAGATTTATTGCATTAACAGGTTGAGAGGTACATGCAAATAAATTGCTTTATAGAATTAGGCATAGCCAAACCTCTGAACTGTCCCTGATTTTGACTCAAAATGTTGCTCTTCCCCTAATGATCCCTCCGCAAAATAGCAATTTTGGAAGAAAACATGGAGGGTTTATAATTAAGAAATAACTGTAATAATCAGATTACTTTTATTTCAGAAATGCATGTAGATTATTTTATTTTGTCAGCTGCTCAAGTTAGCAGTACTAATATTAAAGTGTCCCTTCTTTGACAGGTTCCCAGCTGTATTGTGTTGCTATTTTATATTTTTACATCACATTTTTTGGTCCAGTTTTCATAAAATTGTGTTTTTTTGGCAAAATAGTGACAAATAATTAAAGACTGAAGTTAGAAAATAATGACAGACATTTGAGTTTCAGATTTTATACCATTCAGAAAATTCATACTAATGCAAGACCTCTATTAGCTTTCTAAGGTTATAAGAGCGATATTTAAAAATTGTCCTTATTTTTGGGCCTTTGTCCCATTTCTTTGTATGGCTTTGTCCAAATTTCTTGCTCTGAGGTTGATATGTATGACAAATGTGTCAGGGCCATCACAAGTCAGCCAGAGACATTTCAAACTGTGACATACTTGTTACACCCCACTCCCCCATGTAGTGACTCTGGATGTGTCGAAGCAAGGCAAGGACTAGTTATGCAGTGTAAATGTGCAGAGAATCCCACCCATCCAAGGTAGACACAAGTACTAGAGTGGCTTTTCATCTGTCCTTGATTTTTGCAGAATGGTCTGGTTTCTGTCATATTTTTTGTACTGTTGATTTATGCTTATTACTCAAAGTGCATGTTGCTCTGTGTTTAAGTAGCAATACTTTAATGACCATCAGGTAAGCTTGGCTGAGATTGCAAGATGCAAGTAAGCTTTAATAAGCATACTGTTAAAGAATTGCCAACATTGAAAGCCTTTCTGTTGCCATGTAGAGAATACTTAACTAGATAATGTATAAGCCTTGGGTATTGAAATGCATATGCCAGTATTTGTAATAAAGGACAGAATTACATTATTTTAAGAGTCTCATTACACTTGGAGACTTACAGTCATCTCTGCAGGCTTTAACCATAAACCGAATGCCAATCGTGTGGTCTATAACCTGTACAGTAATCCTTTTAAGCAATGTATCTTGAGCTTATTTCTTGTTTGCTTTTCATTTTTTACTTTGATCATGTTTTCCCCATGAAACAAGTAGTTGTCAGGCAGCAGGTCTTTTTGGATAAGGAACATTTTTACAAGTGGAGGCATCAGAGATTTCTACTTTCAGCATGTTACTTGTTACTTTAATAAAGCTGAATATAAATTATAATTAGAACTGCAGTGCAAGAAGTGGTTTGAGTTGAGTGCTGCTTGTTTTTCTTATACTTGATTTTGACTGGCATTCCATTAATGTATTTAAAAAAAAAGTAATTTATTTCTTCATGCCTCACAACCTTTTTTGTTTCCATCTAGATATTAAGCTGTCATGCAGCCAATGCATTGAAATATTTTTATTCTTCTACACTTCATTTTGTCTTGATTGGACTCTCATGACAACTGTTTGGCACCCAATGCAGTATATTTAGTTTTTGTGGTTTGCTACTACAGGTGTTTGTGTGTGTGGTAGGGAATACCTCAGGCTTGAATCCTGTACCTTGTATGCAGGTTTTAAAGACCTTAATTCCCTACCCACCACCATTTGTGAAAAAAAACTGCAGATTTTTGCCTCATGTTTGATCTGATCTGTTCCTCATAATATCTGTGGTTTGTAAATGTTGTAATGCTTGATATTTGATGGGGCAGTTGTAGCATTGTTGCCTCACAGCTGCAGGTTCTCAAGTTTGCTTCTTGGCTGTGGTGCCTTCTTTGTGGGGTCTTTATCTTCTCCCTGTGTTTGTGTGGGTTTGCTTTTGTGTCCTCCCATGTTACAAAGACATGTCTGCATTATTTCTTCCTGGGCCTCTGCTGAATTTTTTTTTTGTTCCAAGTCAGACTGTCCTGATTAACAAATGTTAAATAAAATTGACAGGCATTTGAATTTCAGACTTCAGGTTTCTGAATGTTTAAGTCCTTGCATATTTGATGGTGCAGTGGTAGTATTGTTGCCTCACAGCTATAGGTTTTCTGGTTTGATTCTTGGCTGGGGTGCCTTCTGTGTGGAGTCTGCATCTCCTCCCTGTGTTTGTGTGGATTTGCTCTGGTGCCCTGTCATTTTACAAAGACGTGTCTGCAGTATTTCTCCCTGGGTCTCTGCTGAAAATTGTTTTTATTCTGTCAGCAGTAAAATTGACAGGCATTTGAATTTCAGACTTCATGTTCTTCAGAAAATACATAGTAACACAACCGTAACACAACCTTTTATTCTAGCAATTTTCTAAGTTTATAAGATGAATATTTGAAATTTGTCCCTATTTTTGGGACTGCATTCCCTCATTATTGGCTTCGTCCAGGTCTTTTGTGCTAAGGTTGACAGCTATGGCAAGAACTGAATTCACTGAATGTTTGAGGGCTGTATTCCCTCATTACTGGGTTTGTCCAGGTGTTTTGTACTAAGAGGTTGACAGCTATGGTGAGAACTGAATTCACTAAATGATAGCCATTTAAGTTTCAGTCTTCCTCTATTACAAAGCAGCTGATTTGGTGTAGTGGTATGTTGCTCTGTTTTGCACAGGGAGCTTGGCAGTAAAATGTATGGTTCTAGCAACTTTCCAAGATTATACAAGCAATGTTTGTGTCCCTGGTTTTTGGGCTTTTGACCCCCCCCCCCAATACACTTTGGCTTTTTCCAGTTTTCTTGTGCTGCAAAGTTGAGTATTGAGTAGATTTTACAAGGAGCTGAGAGCTGCAGGGGAACAGAAGTTTAGTGCTGCTTAAGTGAAGTTGGTTTGCCTTGTTAATAGCACAACAAGTTGTGTACTTGTCTTTGATGCAGAAGGCTGTGGGTTCTACTCCCACAAGGGGTGGATGCTGCTGTACTGAGAATGTTCTCCTTGGTGAAGATACTAACTATGAGTTCGTTATCAGTTTGCCATCCATTTCCTCTTGCAATATTACTAGCTTATCATTTTTTAATGTAATATAGGCAATTTATTCCTGAGGGGCAACAGGCACTTTATTTTTCGATGAAACCATGAAATATAAAGGTGTTTGCTAGCAGCAACCTCTTCATTAGTTACAGATTTCTTTAATGTGGAATTATTTAGATGACTTTTACTTCAGAGAGAGTGCATATTTACTGATAATGGACTGTAGAATTGTATATATTTACTGATAATGGACTGTAGAATTGTGCATATTTACTGATAATGGTGGACTGTAGAATTGTGCATATTTACTGATAATGGTGGACTGCGGAAGTCTGAGTAGACTTTTATGATAAATGTTCTGAACTGGGCAGTTTTGTCATTATGGGTGCATGCATTTTGTTTCATTGTTTACTGGAAAAATGTTCAAAACAAATTTAAAACACCCTCTAACAACTGTAATATATTGTACAAGGAATATAATTTAGTACAATGAGGAAGGTGTATCAAAGAGCACATGTATGTTTCATATGCAAGGGGCCTATGATTTGAAAACAGCCCAAAATTAATCTTTATCTGCCACTGGCAAAATGTATTTTCTTTGAATGTGGGTTTCAATGCTGTTTCAATGAATGTGAGTTTCAAGAGCAGAGAAGTTTTAATGCTAAGTTTTCATTGTGAGACTGCATTGCTTTGTTTAGTAGATGACTTAGTGTTTGTGCTGTAAAATACAAAATAAAACTTTCAAATGAAGTCCAACTCATCATACAAGTAAAGCAGTATGCACATTAGTGTTTATGGTAAATGGAGTGAAATAGCCAAGTAATGGTTCATAGGAATGGCTGCAGAGGCTCCATTCAACCGTGATTTTGTCAGGGGGGAAGGGCAGCAAACTCAGACAGGCCCAGCTGAACTATACCTCCCAACTGTCCAGATTTTCAAAGAATGAATAGATTTTTGCTTCTTATTTTTGGTTTGTTCTTCATAAAATTTGTAGTTTTCTGGCAAATCATTTAGAAATTAAGTCACTAAATAATGATACACTGAGTTTCAGACTTCATAACCTTCAGAAAATGCATGCTAAAGTAAGAACTGTTATTCTATCAACTGTCTCAATTTATACAAGAGCAATTTTTATTACTGTTTATATGTTCCCCAAGTATATTTGGCCTTGTTCAGATTTACTGCATTAACAGGTTGAGAGGTACATGCAAATAAATTGCTTTATAGAATTAGGCATAGCCAACCTCTCAACTGTCTCGATTTTGGCTTAAAATGTTGCTCTTCCCCTAATAATCCCTCCAAAATAGCAATTTTGGAAGAAAACATGGAGGGTTTACAATTAAGAAATAACTGTAATAATCAAAGTTATAGATTACTTGAAATGCATGTAGATTCTTTTATTTTGTCAGCTGCTCAAGTTAGCAGTACTAATATTAAAGTGTCCCTTCTTTGACAGGTTCCCAGCTGTATTGTGTGGCTATTTTATATTTTTGCATCACATTTGGTCCATTTTTCATAAAATTGTGTTTTTGGCAAATTAGTGACAAATCACTAAAGACTGAAGTTAGAAAATAATGGCAGACATTTGAGTTTCAGATTTTATACCCTTCAGAAAAGTCATACTAATGCAAGACCTATTCTATTATCTTTCTAAGTTTATTAGAGCAATATTTAAAAATTGTCCTTATTTGTGGGCATTTGTCCCACTTCTGTGTATGGCTTTGTCCAGATTTCTTGCTCTGAGGTTGAGAGGTATGACACGTGTCAGGGCCATCACAGTCAGCCAGAGACATTTCAAATTGTGACATACTTGTTGCACCCCACTCCACCATGTACTGACTCTGGATGTGTCCAAGCAAGGCAAGGAGTAGTTATGCAGTGTAAATGTGCAGTGTGTCCCCCCCCCCATCCAAGGTAGACACAAGCACTACAGTGGCTTTTCATCTGTCCTTAATTTTGCAGAAAGGTCTGGTTTCTGTCATATTTTTGTACTGTTGATTTATGCTTATTACTCAAAGTGCCTGTTGCTCTGTGTTTAAGTAGCAATGCTTTAATGACCATAATGTAAGCTTGTCTGAGATCATAAGATGCAAGTAAGCTTTAATAAGCATACTGTTAAAGAATTGCCAACATTGAACGCCTTTCTGTTGTTGCCATGCAGAGAATACTTGACTAGATAATGTATAAGCCTTGGGTATTAAAGGACAGGATTCCATTATTTTAAAAAGCTCATTACACTTGTTGGAGACTTCCAGTCATCTCTACAGACTTTACCCGTAAACTAAACAGAATGCCAATCATGTGTGGTCCATAACCTGTACAGTAATCCTTTAAGCAATCTATCTTGAGCTTGTTTCTTGTTTGCTTTTCATTTTTACTTACATGTTTTCCCATGAAACAAGTAGATAGTTGTCAGGCAGCAGGTCTTTTTGGATAAGAAACATTTTTACAAGGGGGGCATCACAGAGATTTCTACTTTCAGCATGTTACTTGGCACTTTAATAAAGCTGAATATAAATTATAATTAGAACTGCAGTGCAAGGAGAAGTGGTTTGAGTTGAGTGCTTCTGGTTTTGCTTGTACTTGATTTTGACTGGCATTCCAGTAATGTATTTAAAAAGTAATTTATTTTTTCATGCCTCACAACCTTTTGTTTCCATCTAGATATTAAGTAAGCTGTCATGCAGCCAATGCATTGAAATATTTTTATTCTTCTACACTTATTTTTGTCTTGATTGGACTCTCATAATGATGGTTTGCCACCCAGGGCAGTGTATTTAATTAAAGTTAGTTTTTGTGGTTTTGAGCATAGCCCCTCCCCTTTCTGCTTGGCCACACCCCTTCCCCATTGACCCCACCCATTCAGCTGGCTCCTGCAGCCCCCCTTTGATTTGAAGTCACCAGCCGCCACTGGACATGCTAGTGAATATAATTTAAATAGGGAAGAACAAAATCTTTTCAATGTACTAAGGGCGACAAAGGTCAGCATCATGAAACCAGATAAGGGTGGGGGGCTGATTTTCATGGACTCTGATGACTATAACAATAGCGTTGAGTACAGACTGTTACCAACAAGTCTCAATACATGAGCTTAATGCAGCTAACCAAAAAAATAATTTATATTAATCATTTGTATATTGAAGGTTTATAATTTTATGCAAATACTGACACCTATGACACCAACCATGTTTGAAGTCCACAAAATACATAAGGATCTCCAGAAACCCCCATTAAGACCCATTGTTGATGGGAGGAATTCAGCCACTTATGCATGTGCTAAAGTGGTGGATATAATATTGAAAAAATATGTAACATCTGAGGTCCAAATTTGTATGGACCCTTGGTCTGTTTTGGACAAAATTAACCAACTAGATTTCAATTTTCAACAGAATTTCCTCACAGTAGACGTTACAGATTTGTACACCTCCATACCACATGGAGAAGGTATTGAATGGGTAGGGAAACTCTTGAGAATGAAGGGGGCTTCAAACACAGATATTTATTTGGTTGAGGAACTATTGGACATTATATTGTCCAACAAGTACATCATTTTCAACAAAAAAAAACTATTTGCAAACTACTGGAATGGCTGTGGGCTCACCACGTGCCTCTACTTTTGCTAACTTGGTGATGTCCTATTGGGAACATACATATATTTTCAACAACCAGGAAATTAATAACAAGATTGTATTTTTTACATGATACCTGCGCAATATTTTTATCCTTTTTAAAGGTAAAAAAGGTGTAGCTAAAGAGCTAGTGGAATATTTTAACTCAACAACTGAATTCCTACAAGTTACATATTTTATTTATTTTTATTTATTTTTACATTTGATTACCGGGAAAGTCTGACTGGACAGAATGTCCATTTTCAGCAGAGGCCTGGGGAGAAAAGCTCCACATAGAACAAAGAAAAGATTTCTTAAAGTAAAGATAAAAGAGAAGGAAGATTACAAATATAAAAAAACAGCTGTATGTAGAGTAGAATTTTTCATAGTTTAGATACCCACAAAATGTGTACAAATAAAGGTATAACTGAGATAAAAAAAATAAGTAGCATAAAGGGGGTGTGAAATAATGTTGGGTTATAGTTAATACACAAAAAATCCACAGTAAAAAAAAAAACAAATAAAACATATAGTTTTCAAGAACAGAATATCTCTTTTCTGGATGTGCACTTAAGTAAAAATAATGTAAACGGTAGATATGAGGCTAGAATTTTTAGGAAACCAACCTACTTAAACACGTTTTTACATTATACAAGTGCACATCCATATCATCAGAAAAGATCAGTGATTAAAGGACAACTTGTCTGAGCCGCACGAATGGTAACTACTGAACATGATTTTCATAAGGAATGTATATATCTTAAATGTTTATTAAATGAGCCTATCCTGTACCATTATTGGATGAAATAATAAACAAAATTAAACACAAAAGACATAATGGTATATATAGGCCAATACTAAGCACATGTTCAGTAGACAATTCCTCTTCTAATGTAAGGGTAGGGGACACTAATCAGGAGATCCCAACTATTAATTTTGCCTCTCAGCCTGATTTCAAATTGGGTCTTGTTCTAACATATAATTTGGATTTTTTTCACATTAGAGACATAATGTGCAAACATTGGAATATATTCACTGAGGACAAGGATCTGAATGGGAAATTAGGTATGGTCCCTAAATTTGTATTAAGAAGGGGCATTCATTTTAAAAGTCTGTTGGAGAGGAATATCACGAATAACCCTAATGCAGGTATGAGGCAGTGTGGTAACTGTCCTTATTGTAAATATATGGACCAGGGCTTGAGTACAGTGGTTAATAATAATAAAATATCTTGCAGTATAAAGTATAATTGTAACTCAAGGATGGTGGTATATTTAGCCAAGTGTCAGTTATGTACATCTTTTTATATTGTTAAAACTGAGCGTAGACTCAGGGATAGAGTGTATGAACATCTTTACAGCATTAACAAACAAAAGCTGGATAATGTATTGGCTAAACATATTTCTATACATGCAGATCACACATTTAAGTTTCGGGTGATCGATCAAATAGTACAGAATCCTAGGGGAGGGTCCTATCACACTGGACTTAGAAAGACTGGAATTGGTGTGACAAGTCCATCTTAATGCTTGCAATTATCCAGGACTTAAAGATATGTGTTCCATAATGTGGCTTTTAAAATTAAAATATCAGATGAGATAGATTGTTGGACACATATATATTCAGAATATCTATTTTTCAAGGTTTTTACCATCTTTATTAATAATAATGTATTTAACTTTTAGTAATGACTAATAATTGTCTTTTACTGAATTAAGCTATTTTCTTATTGTTGTTGTTCACTCTTGTTGCTGTCTGTTGAAGGTATTTCAGTGTTAATTTGTACCTATACATTTTTTAATTTAAATTTAAGTTGAAGTTTAAAGTTTTTTGAATGTTAATATATACTTTATTGGCATGAATAATTTTAGGATGTATAGCACTTTAAATCCACCTTAGTTTAGGTCATGTGACCAATATGGTGGGATATTTTAACTACTCTATTTTCTGTATTTTATATCTGAAGACATTCACCTACTTTGGTGGACAAAAACCACTTCGTATTTGAATAAAAGATTGTTCCAGTTATTCAGCCGTTTTGCCTGAATCAGTTTGGAGTTTTTTTGTGGATGAACCCAGGCGTATGTGCCCATGTAATCAGTATGATGTAATATTGCTGTATGTCAGATAACTTTTACACATGCTAGGTATACACATGCACAGCTGTGCCATACTGCATCACTGTGATGGCTTAATGAGAACTGTGTAGAATGTTGATATACTCCACTACAAGAACGCATGCCTTAGTAATACAACAATATACATAACGTCATCCAATGTCAACAGTCCTCAGGAGGCATATAACTAGAGCTGTTATGGAAGGAAAAAGTAATCAAATGACAGCAGTGGCTAGCAATACAGTAGTTCAAATCACAGATTGGAATACTCCGTTGTAATTCTACAGTACATTTACACCTCAACACAGCACATGTGGATGACAGCAACATTGATATGTACAATCGTTAGAGGGTCACAAAGCAATACTAGGCCAATTTATTTCTTTATTGACATTTGATTACCAGGAAAGTCTGAATGGGCAGAAAGCCATTTTCAGTGCAAGTCTGGTGAGAAAAGCTCCAAATTATTACAAAACATTTTAAAAACAATAATTTTACAATCTTCAAAAAAAATCTGCAGTTTAAATAATTATAGCAAACTAGACGTAATGTAAAGACATTGGTTAAGAATCAATACAAGGTATATGACAATCATTTAATAGTCAAAGAAATTTTGGACAGTTTGCAGAGAAATTAAGGGTAATTTAGTCTAATACAAATAGTAATTGCAATATGAAGTGAGGGAAAAACAGGCTTATGACATATTTAGAGAGAACAAAAGGGATAGCAGTAAGGAAGTAAGTGAAGAAGGGAGAGTAAGGAGGTATAAGGAATGAAAAGAGACTTGTTCACATTTGGGGATATAGTTTATCCTGGTTACAACTGAGGTGGAACAGTTAATGACACAAATGCTGACGGATCCACAATGCTGCTGTGGAACACCCGAATAATCATTGTGAATAAAAACATAATAGTGCATAAAATGATTTCCCCAAGGTTGCAAGTTAATCTGAACATATCATATGTTTCTGTATATTTATTTATTATTTATTTATTTATTTCACATTTGTTTACCGGGAGAGTCTGACTAGGCAAGTTTCCCATTTTCAGCAGAGGCCCGGTGAGAAAAGTTCCATACAGTGCAAGATTAACAATACGGAGAGATACACATACAAATGTATTTAAAAATATACAATGCAAAATATGTATATGAAATTATCCATAGAGAAAAGCATCAAACATGCCAAAATTAGCAATACAGTAATGTACACATACAAATATACTTAAAAAATATACATGGAAAATATACAAAAGAAATTATCCATAAAAATTTGAGGAGAAAGTAGTTAGAATGAAATTGTTAGATCAAGTGAAAAAAATCAGTATCTGTGTGTGTGTGTGTGTGTGTGTGTGTGTGTGTGTGTGTGTGTGTGTGTATATATATATATATATATATATATATATATATATATATATACACACATACATATACATACAGAATATGTGTAACAGCCTTTGGTCTGAGCAGGTACACTTCCATGAGCCGGTTAAGTAGGATCAGAGAAAGTTTTTAAACTTATGCTTATTATTTAGGATCCGGATTTCTAGAGTAAGGGTTTTGCATATTTTTGCAATGGCACTAGAGTACAGGGAGTCACCTGAACAGTTCTTGATTTTGGATATTTCAACTAGTGCTTTGCTGGTGGATCTTAGAAGATGATTGTTAGTGCAGTGATTTAGTAGGCCTTGTGGCACTGGAGGTTTTTGAGATGGTATAGGAGCTAATGAGCAATTGTAAGCTGGTTATAGGTCAGTACGTTTGGTAGTTATAGCCAGGATAGTTGTTTGATAGTTGTTTGAGGGCTAAACAATGGTGGGTCCTGAAAGCTGAGTCAGTAGCAAATTTTGTAATTTTGTTACAACAGCTGGTTAATTTATTTAAATCTCCTTCGTTTTGGTTCGTTAATATGGGGATGCATAAAGAAGTGTAGATTCATAGATTAGTACTAGGCTAACTGCCCTTGCGAGCCATTTTAAGCCTAGACAATTATCCCTTGTGAGATTCAAACCCTGTACCTTGTGTCTGTAAGGCAAACACCTTAACCATTAGGCCATCCTCCCAACGTTTTTGCGATGGTGGCTCTTGAGGTAGTTTTTGCATCTGTAGAAGGTGCTGAGGTTTTTATGGACTTTTTTATTGTTTGTGCTATACGTTTGTCGAATTTCATGTTGCTATCTATGATAACTCCTAATAATTTGGTTTGCGAGACTGGTGATATGGGGGTATTGTTAGATGAGATTATTTTAAATGGGGGAATGGGGTCTGCGGCTTTAAGGGATGAAACAGCATTAGTTGTGCTTTTAGGGTTAAGTATTAGTTGTGAGTTGGATAACCATGTTTCTATGGCATTATTATTATTGAGTAATTTTCTGCAGAAGTTGAAGAGAGGGGCAGAGCAGATTAATGACGATTTGTCAGCGTACTGGACCAGACTGGCATGGAGGGTGACTTTGTGAAGGTGACTGGTAGATATGGTAAAGAGAAGAGGTCCAAGCCCTTGTGGGGCACCTAAAGTTACTGGGAGGAGAGGAGATAGACAGTTCTGCCATTTTAAGGCCTATTGATGGTTAGATAGATAGTTTTTGAACCATAATAGTGTAGAGTTACTTAGGTTAAGTTTTGAGTGTACAGTTAGGAGTTTGGAATGGGAGATGGTGTTGAATGCCTTGGAGAGATCGAGAAAGATAGTGAGACCAGGTTACCTTTGTTCCGTTGTTGATTTATGGTGTTGGAAAATCTAGCAAGGGCTGTGGTGGTGGTGCTATGATTGGGTTTAAAACCATGTTGTGTGTTGGCCAGGAGATTATTAGTTAGGAGATAGTTTAGGATTTGTGAATGTATGCATTTCTCTAGGATTTTTGTCAGGGAGAGAGTACGGTGATTGGTCAGTAATTAGATAGTTCTGTTGAGGTGCCACCTTTATGAAGTAGTATTATGTGTGAACTTTTCCAGAGGGTTGGGATGCATTGTTCAGAGACTGACCTATTTATTAATAGGGAGACAGGGTAGGAGATGGTGGGTGTGATTTTAAGGTATTCTGCTGGGAGTTTGTCAGCTGTTAGGGTTGTGGGATTAAGTTTTGTCAACTGTTTTGGTTGGTACTGGTTGTAGAGAGAATCATTTTTGATCTGTTGTTGAGGGGTTGGGATTAGAATATGTTGTAGGGGAACAGGTGTTTGTGATGTTTAGAATGTGTTTGGGGAAGTATTTGTTAAACTGAGTAGCAGTGTTGTCTGTGGTGGTATCAATATTTGGGGTGGAGTACTGTCTTTCCCTGGTTGTAGGATTTTATTAATGGCTGTCGAGGTATATCTGTCTGTTGCATTAGTTTTGTTGTGAAGTCATGCTTCCCATGCCTCATCTCTGTGTTTTAGGAGAATTTAAGTGCTTTTAGTGTGCCGGGGGCAAAGTTGGACATTGTTATTACTATTCTGGTAGGGGCAAGGTGATTTAGTATGCTCAGAAAAGAAGAGTTAAAGTAATCTATGGCATTGTCTAGGGGGAGATCTGACAGAGGTGTCCAATTACAGTGAGTTAGTGCAGTTATGTGGTCTTGGGGTTTAATATTCTTTGTATAACAAATTTGTTTAAGAGAAGTTGTTTTATTGGCTTAACTTGTTGTCTAAGAATGATTGTAGGGAGGTGGTTGCTAAGGGTGTCAGGGAGGGAACCAGAGTAGTGTGATAGGTTTGGACAGCTTGTAAGGATTTAATCTAGTATAGACTCTTTCTTGGTTGATTTATCTGTTCTGGTGAAAGTACGTATTTATTGACAAAAGCCATGGAGGTTTATATAGTTGGTGGGCAGTGGGGAGTTGCTGGTAGACCAGTCTATACTAAAGTCACCTAGTATAACTGTTTCTTGGGGGATGGTATGAAATACCCAGTGGAGGATGAATTCTACTGTATTAACAGCATTACAGAGAACAGAGAAGAACAGAGCCAGATTTTGGCTAAGAGGTCTTTCGGAGTGGTTTTGAAAGATGAGAGGGAGGGTATAGACCTGATGGATACAGGTAAGGATTTTCAGGCCTTAGCAATCTTGTATGAATACAAACAATGCCCAGCAGATTTACTAGGTTTGTAGACAGACAAGAGTTTTTGGTCACTGGATTGCAATGACCGACTGGGAACATAGCTGTGTAGAAAGTTTTTCAGTGCTGGACAGGCAGATGGAGGCTGAATAATTTTATAGGTGGTAAGAAGTTGCATATATGTTAGTTGATGTGGCAGTTCTATCCAGTTTAGGCTTTTCAGTACTATACAGTGGTGGGCTCTGAAAGGGGTATGTGCTGCAAATTTAGCAACTTTGTTATAGCATTGTTCCTTTTTTAATTTTGTGAAGCCTGGAGGTTAGTAAGGATGGGAGCACCATAAAGAAGTGTGGGGAGGAGACAGGTAGTGGCAAGTGTAGTTTTAGTTGCATCATGAGAAAGTTTTTGGCTCTGTAAAGCATCCCTAGTTTTTGATGATTTTTTTATGTAATTTTGTATTTGCAGGTCAAACGTAAGATTGTCATCCACTATCAACCCTAATAGTTTACTATAAGAAGTGACTTCAATGGTAGTATTATCAAGAGAGAGAGAGGACTTTAAATTTTGTTTTTTTTTCATGAGAGAGGGATTTGGGGAAAACGGTAGTAGTTTTGCCTTTTTTTAGGCTGAGCATGAGTTTTGAGTAATGATTCCATGTTTCAGTGGCTGTTAAAGCTTTCTGAGTAATTATTTTGAGGTGTACCATGTTGTCAGATGTGCAAATGAGAGTGGAATCATCTGCATATTGTAACAGGGTGGCCTGTTGTGTGGAAGTATAGAGAGGGGTGGGGACCAAGGATCACTGACTAATGGTCACGAGCACATAAAATCCTTACCATTATTACAGCATATAAACAAAAATTGCTATATCTGTGATGGAAGATATTTTGTATATGTGCTTAGGTGTGTATGTGTTTGATTTTATTACAGACTGCCTCTGTTGATATGTGATGTGCACCACCCCATGGCAGAATTAGCAATCCCACATCCAGTGCTCCAGAGATGGTTTGCACAGGGTAATATAGGTACTCTGCTTCATAATGTGTGCATGCATCTTTGAGATGATATCCTCAGTGTTCTGCAGAAAGGATGTTATCTATACAGAGGGAAAAGAGGATGTTGAATTCATGGGGCTATGTAAAATGTTCTCCTCAGTGGGAGTCAAATGAAAAGAGATTCAAAACATCATACAATGAATGTAATTTGCCACCAATCAGACACACGCGCACACACACACACACACACACACACACACACACACACACACACACACACACACACACACACACACACACACACACACACACCAGTTGAGTGTTGTGTGATTTGATCCTCTACCTAACTAGTTACTCAAGGTGGAGAACATGGTACTTAACACTCACACCATCACAGATGTCTGATTTTATCACTGTCACAGTTCTCTTTACAGAGTGTCGCAGGTAACATATACTATTATGGGGTCTATATCACATTATCGAAGACCGAATTTAACAAACCGCTTTTTGTTGAACCCAGTTAAATGAAAGCCATATTTGCTAAAGGATCTCTTCAGTGATTTTTTTTCCCTGGGAAAGAAAATAGTCAGTCACCTACCTACCGTCACAAAAACTACCCCCGGTATGGGGGGCAAAGCCCCTCACAACCCCCTTACTAAGTATACTAACTCCAAGATCGTAGAGTGGGGAAAAGGGCAAATTCATGATGATGGCCTCTTTTCCAGGGAAAAAAATTCACTGAAGACATCCTTCGCTAAATCTGTCTTTCATTTAACTGGGTTCAACAGATAACGATTCACTAATAAAGTGATATAGATCCCTATTATGAGACTTGTATGTAAAGGCAGGACTTGGCATACGAATGTGTGATTGCATTTTCCAAAAATAAAAATTAAAATGCTTTCTGGCAACCTATTTGAAAGAAGCTATCATGAATGCATCTTACAGAACTTAGCTGTGATGATAGGAGGTACTGCCAGTCATGCCAGAGAGAAGTAGGACAGTGGATGTATGACTTGTGCCAGTACAGCTAGCTGAAATTTGTAAATAATTGTATGTCATTAGTATATTAAACTGATCTGCACAGATGCTTGTGCTGAAATGTATTTGTGAACTTTGCTTGTGTTAATTGTGTTAAAATGTATCAATCTTCAAAAGGAGATATTATGAGAACCTATACTCAGGTGACCAGATGAGGTCATTCTGCAAGTCATCTTGGATATTATATTTTACAGGAAGTAATTTCAGAGTATAGAGTATTCTGTTTGGGCCCTGACTAGAAAGAATGCTCACATATTTTATCTTGCCTTGCCAAATTATAAGGAACAGAAAAATTATCTTAGATTCATCAGGAATACAGTGAAGCTTAGTTTAGATATTGTTTTTATTTGTATGAGTCTGTCCGTCAATGTTATTTTCAATATTTTCTGTGATTTGAACCCTGTGATTTACTGTGAATATATATTCAATATTTTCATGTTGTTTTATTGTTTATTATTAAATATAGTTAAAACATTCTAATAATAATAATAATAATAATAATAATAATAATAATAATAATAATAAAACTTTTATTGTGGCTGGTTCTTGTAGAGAATATTTAACCTATGAGAATACTTATATTTATTTAATGACACTGTGTGGGCCACTCCAAAAGGCCTAGCAATCTTGATGAACTACTACTATTTGTATTAGTATTAATATTGTACAGTATAATTGGACACCCTTTATTAAGGGCCTTAGTGTAGCTGATTGTGAAGTGTCTGCTGGCAGTGATAACTGTCTTATACTCTGGGCAGAAGGGGGCACAGCAGGTAGTGTGTGTGTGTGTGTGTGTGTGTGTGTGTGTGTGTGTGTGTGTGTGTGTGTGCGCAAATCAAATCTGTCAAGGTTTGTGTGTGCCAGCTACTTGAGGCAGGCACACGAAGCACTGGATTTACAGAGAGGGTGCTGGAGGACTTGGCTTGGACACTCAGCTGAGGACATAACCCTACAGTTGTGCCAGTGAGGAGTCTTATTGGGGATCTGGAGGGAGACATATATAGAGACATCCAGACCCCGGGCTGAGTGTGTTCCCTGTGTGCTCTTAAGGGAAATTATACTTAATGCAGCAAGGTCTGGTCCGGAAATACTGAGTGTATCCATTTGTATTCCAAGTGCATGTCCCTCTTTGGTGTCAGTGATAAGGATTCAGGCTCCTTGTTTACTGGTCCAGCGTGGGGATGACACATAGTGGTGCTCATTACATATTGGCAGCAGTAGTGGGTATCACATTAGCCATACATGTAGCTTTTTCTCTTAATTTTGTTTAGATAACACACTCACAGGCACACACACACACACACACACACACACACACACGCACACACACACACACACACACACACACACACACACACACACACACACACACACACACACTTTGGAAACAGCATTACTGTAAGGGTGGAGATATATGTCTTCATATTCAGATTAAGTGATGTCCACATTAACAGAATTTAATGGCAATATCAGTGTGATATGATCATAGATGACCAATGTCCAGTGTAAGAATAAACCCATAACAAATATAACAATGTGTTTATTGTCCTTTACTTCTGTAGTCTGCTTGGCAATGGCCCAGGTACTGATATATCATTGCAAATGCATTGCTACAGTGCACACATGAATCTCAGAATGTATGTGTTCAGTCAAGCACCTTTGTCCCTACCCTTATCTTATGTTTATAAATGCCTTGCCATGTAATGGAAAATAACAGCCCAATAACCAAAATAGACCATGCTAAACACCTCTTTACATAGTGCATCACCAAGAAATTAATTTGAGTGGAAGATGACAAAGTGTTAGCACATGTGTGATTCACATTTCATGAATTAAACTTGAACTTGAGAAGTAGTTTGCAAGATATGTTATGGGAGAAACTGCTGACAGATATTGTGATGTTCATGGTGAAGTTTATATTTGAAGTGTTGTGACCAAAGTTTTATTACATGAATAACTGTTACCATTGCCTTTCCCATTTGTGTGACATAAAGCACCAAGCAAACCTGGCTCTATGCTTAAGGTAAGAAGTGTAAGATGTAATTTGTTCACAGAAACAGGCTCAGTGGTGAGGCATGGCCATCAGACCTCTGGACAGTAGTGAGTGTGGAAGATACACCAACTGTTTAAATTTCTCTGTTACACAGTGTGTAAGAGCATTGAACTTCTGGCCAGAGCATAGGTGAGCCAGGGTTCAAATCCAGGATATTCTCTGTTTTTACAAATGCTGTCAGGATAGCATCAGCTAAGTAAATGTGATCAGGACTGCAAATGTGACTATCTATGACTACACTAAAGTATGTATCTTCCCCACATTTCATCAGCAATGCCTACCTAAATACAGTTGTACAACTATTAGCTGTTTTGCAGACCTCAGTGCAAATCAAAATGTAATTGTGTGTGCAGCTTTCTAGAGATTTCAAGTGGTGGTACATCTTTTTAAATGATTGTTATGACTCAGCAGATATGCTAACTATTTGCATATGGCCAGATATCCTGAAAAATTTGTGCAGAATGCTTCTTGATAGTAAGAACAGTTTCCACATCATATTAGATGAACATTTCATCCATCACCACCTAAATATGACACAAAGGGAATTATAGAGCAGATTTTTTAAACCTTGCACATTACAGGAGCATAGATGAAGTATTTAATCAAGGTAACATGTTTGTATTATCTGTCAGCAGAATCATGTCAGTATGCAGAAACCATGACATGACCTACAAATCCATTGACCTAATAGATACACACATGTAAAGAAGAGTGGGAGTAAAGGGATGAATACAAGGAGAAATGAACATATACATAACAATGTTTGGTTTAATGGAACATTCATGGACATGTTTTTAGTCTGCTCTCATGTGTAAGCTGTCATGCTGTGTACCGTTAAGTGAGTGACATAAGGGTAAACAAAGTTTAGGAGAAGGTTAACACACTTATGACAAGCAGAAGAATTTTGTATAAATATATGATAGTTGTGGGGATCAATGACACCTCAAATACTAATTTTTGGCCATTATTCAATATCTGTCCATGAGAACTCAAAAGTGCGGCGAGTGTAGAATGATATTTATGGTAAACTGTTGAAACTGTTACATAGCTGCAATATTGTCTGATAATAGGATATTCTAACTAGTTTAGTTATACTGACTGCTGCTGAATAAGACTGGTTGCAGAGTCTGAATTTATTTCTTTTGATGACTTCTAATAGGCTATGTTCAATTGCTCTGCTTTCTGTACAATATTTATGATGGTTGTGCTTATATTGATGTCCTTATTTTATTGCTTTTAGTCTTACATTCTTTCCATTTGTCTTCTTTGCAACTTTTCGAGCCTTTAGAGCCACTGAGCACCTGATTGCTTTGCCCCCCCCCCACTTATGTGAGCAAGGAATCCTCTCACACCAGTTAAAAGCAAAGAAAACTCTAACCAGAAATCATCCAAAAATAGACTGCAGCCCCAGGTTTAACTCCAGGAACCTTGTTGTTGCCACTTGTGTAGTGTAGGTGTCAGCTTTTTGTGACTACTGTTATGCCTTGTTAAAATCTGTTACAGTCAGCTACAGTGCATACCCCAGGGGCAACAGCTGCAAACCTTCTTCCTCTTAGCCCACTCCCACCCCTTTCATCCATTTCACTGTTGACAATTTGTTTTATGTTAAGGTATTGATTGTTTTTTTACAGTTGCTGTGGGTGTAGCCCCACTCTGTTCACCCTGGCTACGCTCGGGCTCAGTTCGCTCCTCACCCACCCCCATATCATTTCCTTTATACCTAACCACCTGTTTCCTCCTACCCAAACACTCCTCCCCTTCCTGTTCCTCACAAACACTCTAGCCTACTTCCTGACTCCAACATAGAATCCCTACCTCCTCCACCACCTCTGTATACACACCATCCTATAACCATTAACTATTAACTATAATTAATATTTTTAAGTGCAGTAAATACACATATCTGAATGTAGTACAAATAAACTGACAATATATAATTCCCATTCACCTTATCCATAGTCAAGAACATCATTACAGATAAAGTAGCAAGTACCCCCCACCCCCCATATTTACTGACTCACTATCTCTGCTACTCTCTCTTAACTAGAGGATACCAATTACCTGACCAATACTTCTTGCCCATACTGCAGCTCCCTAACACACAAAATGATAGCTCTTGCACTGGCCATACTATCCATCACTTTTCTGTAGCCGTATACCCAGCATTACCTGATGCTTATATAGCTCCTAAGTTCCTAACATCACTTCAACTTGTAGCTACAGACAACTCCTATTAGCAAGTCTTACACTCTCATCCACTTATCACTTCAAATCTCTTACCCCTCTTAACAACAAACTCCCACATACGCCTAATGCTACACCTTTAATACACCAATCTCATTCATTCATAGATAGTACCCTTGCATGTAACACATTCTTTCTGAAACTAGATAACATGGGTTACACATATCCAACCCAGCTACTAAAACATAATTCTACCCATTAATAATCTTTACCCTACTTTCCATCCTGTCCTCCTACCACACTCAGCTTCATAACCACACCCCATCCCCTTGGCAAACTGATTCCACAGTCAACACCACCAAACTAAAAAACTTCCCTGTATCGCCATGTGATCTTACCTCTCCCCTACCCTTCTCTTCCTCACACATTAAACTGAAAATCAAAACTAATCCCCTCTCTTCTCAAAGACAAACCAAAATAATACACAAATTGACCAAACCCTATCTACACTTACTCCATAAACTCACTTGCAGTGGTGATATACATCCCAATCCAGGACCCAAAACATCAATCAGTCCAATCTTAAATCAGCTAACTCTCCTACACCACAGACCTACCGCAGCTCTCCTCTTCTTAAATATTAATGTAAGAAGTATACTTAACAAAATTCATGACTTTCATGCCCTACTAGCTCTATACAAACCACATATTGCTGTGTTAACTGAAACATGGTTCAAACCACAACATCACAATAATGAGAATACTGCCCCGGGTTACAACATTATCTGAAGAGACAGATCAGAGAAAAAGGGCAGAGGTGTTGCAATACTATTCCAAAATCATCTTGCCTTAGAACAACTAGATTACAATACCCATGGATTTAAAGATATAGAACTAATCCTTGCCAAATTAAAAATAAGTTCCAACAAACATATAATTATTGCAGGTGGCTATATACCACCAGGCAATAACGTCACTGTAATGGAAAGCCTGCTTAATTGGACCTCCAACTCCCTTCCACATGAAACCATACTATTAGGAGACTTCAATATTGATGGGCTTCACTGCTCCAACCATAACCCCTCTGCCTTAATAAACCTCCCCAGGTTTACCCAAACTATAACCACCCCCACTCGAATTGTCAACACTTCCAAATGCCAGTCCATCTTAGACTGTATCCTGGTATCTGACCCCGCTCTTTCCCAGCAATCTGGTTGTCTTCCAGTTAGCCTAAGTGACCATCATCCAACCTACCTAATTAGGAACAGATCCCAAACCATCAACCAACCTATCCTCAGAGTAGTTAGAAACAAAAAAAAAAAATGTTATAGCTACTGATCTCATCAATACTCTAAAAAGCTGTAACTGGACCCCCCTAAAACATCTACCTCTAGACAATGCCATTGAGTACTTTAACACAACCTTCATAAAAATCTTAAACCATCATGCACCCCCTAGAACCATTAGAATAAAAACTAACTATGCCCCATGTCTAAGAAAAGATACTAAAACTATAATGAAAGAAAGGGACAAGGCCTGGATTCAATATCAGAAAAACAAAACCACTATTGTGAGACAAAACTATGTAGAGCTCCGAAACAAAGCCAAAAAACAAATCAAACTAGACAAATCCAACTACTATACAAGCATGCAAGAAAAATATGCTCACAACCCACAAAAATTCTGGGCCTCAATAAATGGTATACTGCATCCAGGAAAGTCCACGACTCCAACCCCTGTGCTTCCAAATAACCATGAAAACATTCCTACTCAGTTTAACAAATTCTTTACCAAAAGATTCCAGACTCTTGCCAATGCTGAAAATAGTACTAGCAGCCCCACACCAATAACTACCCCAACCCACCCCAATATACAAAACAATAGCCCCAATTTTCACCTCCACTCTGTATCCACCAAATCAATATATAAACTCCTTGGTAAACCTAAACCAACCACTCTAGCAGCTGATAAGCTGCCAGCAGACTTCCTTTGGATCTAAGCTGAAGCTATAGCCTATCCTGTCTCTATTCTCGTAAACAGATCTCTCTCAGAATGCAAAGTCCCCACCTCATGGAAAACATTGTATATAATTCCACTGCACAAAGGAGGCAACTCATTAGAGCTCATCAACTATCACCCAATAGCAATCCTATCACCTTTATCCAAAATATTAGAAAGAGTTGTTCATACTCAACTAATACAGTATCTCCAGAATAATAACCTACTCTCCATATCCCAGCATGGCTTTCGACCTTCCCATAGTACCACGACAGCACTACTATCATTCACCAACATAGTTAACTACCACAGAAACAAGGGTCTATTTGTTTCTTCCATATTCCTAGACCTATCAAAAGCCTTTAACATGGTAAACCACAGTCTGCTTCTTGATACCCTATCCACCCTAAATATAAGTCCCTCTTCTATATCATGGTTCAACAGCTACTTATCTGCCTGTCAGCAAGCAGTCCTATTGAAGGACCAGTTGTCCCCCCTGTTACCAGTAACCATAGGAGACCCTCAAGGATCCATCCTTGGCCCATTGCTGTTCTCTCTATTTACAAATCAGATCTCTTCATCCCCTCCCACTGCCTCAGTAGTACAATATGCAGATAACACTACCCTCATATGTGCTGCCCCTACCCTTAGTGAACTGCAAACCCTTACCCAAAATAAGTTTACCCTAGCCGAAACTTGGTTCACAAACATCAAACTTCTTCTTAATCCCCAAAAAACAAGCTAATTCTTTTCAGTCCTGGCAGAGCTCCTCCCCTAAATAATAATTTCACCATTAGCTCCAAAGAAAACATTTAAATCAGTCCAACCAAACACACTAAACTGCTAGGCATAGAAATAGACAATAACCTGAAGTTCGACATCCACATAGCACAGACCATTAATAAAGTTAATAAAAAACTTGGTCTCCTCTACAGGAACAAACAGTTTATGACAAAACACACCAAAGTAACCATCGCAAGGACTCATCTTCTATCCACCCTTCTCTCTCTATGTCTCTCCCATATTGACCAATCTCTGCCAAATTGATATAAATAAAATGGAATCTTGCTACAAAAAGATTGCCAAGTTTGCCAAAGCCTCATATAGGTCACACCACTGTCTATCCCTTAAGCAACTCAACTGGCTTCAGTTGCCTCATATACTTCTACTCAATCAACTCTCTATAGCACACAAACTCTATTACCTTCCAGAGATAACTCCAGCACTTCAGCACCTAATTCATCCCCATATTCCCTCTAGAGCCTTAAGATCTAGTAACCAGAACCTCATAACTGTCATGAAACATAAAACCAAAGCTGGTAAGTCCCTCTTTGCCAACACCATTGCCAAAACCTGGAACACACTACCAAGCCAAATAACTTCTACCACCTCCTTTAGTCAATTAAAAAATCTACTGAAAACCCACTATCTAAGTAACTGGCTATGCTCATGCTACTCACCAGGCTAATCCATACCAAGAGGATTTGTCAGGGTACAGCTATGTATAAACACTTTCTCCCCTGAAAGCTTTTAAACACGTATACATTTACCTTACAAAACTTACAACTGCAAAAGAAAAAATGTAACTCTGATTGTCTACTGAAAGAAATGTTAATCACTAGCATGATGTCCTGTTGTGTGTATATATGCTATATGTATGTTTGTTAATCACCAGCATGTTGTCCTGATGTGTATATATGCCATATGTATGTTTATTAATCACCAGCATGTTGTCCTGATGTGTATATATGCCATATGTATGTATGCTCTACTTATTTTTACTCTCAAGTAATGTATTGTAATGTGAAGTTTTTCTCCCTGGGCCTCTTCTGATAATGGACCTGTGTCCACTCAGATTTTCCTGGTAAACAAATGTAAAATAAAAAATAAAATAAATAAAATGTTAACATGTGGGTGATTAAACATAACATGCACATATAACATCGCACTAAGAAATGCGAGATGCATCTGGAATTAAACTCTTAATGTTATTGGCAAAAAAAAAAAAACTTTGTTCAAGTGATTAATGTCAACACGCCACATAGGAAGTTGCATTTTGTTACATTCAGCAGTTTAAAGAACTGTCAGAGTAAATGTTTTAAAGTACTGCCTTTACTTTGCTTTAATGCTGTGTTCCTTTAGTGAGGTCAATTTAAGCAGAATTACATGAAGATTACCAGACTAGTATGGCTGATGGCAAAAACTCACCAGGTTTTGACATAGGATGTATAGAGACATTCACCACTGCTCACTATTAGTGTGTGATGCCACAGTCTGTGCAAATGCAGAGGATAAAAAGTGAAGGCTTTATTGTGGGCCATTTCTGGTCATGTGCGTGGTGTGTGATTCTACTTTTTGACCAGATTAAATGTGTTAAAATGGGGTTGATCGGAAAGTGGTGAAATGGGAGGCAAGTAGAGGGAAGAACAAAGGGAAAGCAATAAACAAATTTGCAGGAGGGAATTAGGAAAGAACCATAGATATACACTTCTTCAACACCATAATGTGAACATGTATAGAAGATTGGATGAATTTAGACTGTCATCACAACACAGATGGGTGACAGCAATGAAATAATGTTGTATAACCAATTGGACCAAATCAAGTATGTCGAGAAGACACATAAGCGATGTGGAGAGCAATGTATAGGACAATTTTTTTTTTGTGGGACAGGTGCTCATTTCTTTCTTTTATTTTATTTATTTTTTTTTTGGATTTCAAGAAGAGAGGAATGTTGGGGAAGAGATATAGGAAGCTGAGGGCCAGGTAGGTGGAGTAGGTGAGGAAGCAGGTACAGACAAACAGGACAAATAGCAAAGAGACAGAGATGGTGATGGTCACAAAAGGTTGGGGGACACCATGATTGGGGATAGCTGGGGGACATCAGAGGCACATGCCAATAAAGCATGGGAACAGTGAGAATCTAGTGTTCACCCTCAGAACTATCATCACTGTCCCCTTACTTGGATCCCTGTGAGACTGCTTAACATGGGAGTCTCTTTTCCATTCTAACAAGCAACCTCTCCAGGTGGCTGATGCGGGCACCGATGTCAGTTTCTGTGACATCATGCAACATCCATGGCAGCTCCTGGCAGGTGATGTAATCACCACCTCCATCAATACTCCTGGAGAGTACAAATGCATCAGCAAACAACCAAAAAAAAACAGTTCCTGAAACTGGACTAAAAACACATTTTATTAAAAAAACAAAGTACATTATTGTTAAGCACTTTCATCCTATATTTTACAAGGACTTCATCAGAACAGTGCATTCACAACTGTAATCATTTAAATACCAATTAATGAATTATGTCATCATCCCTTAATTCCATACATCTTAAAGCAAAACCTCCTGTTAAAATTCATATATAAAAATCACAATAAAAACTCCATCATTCATTAATTGTTATTTAAATGATTGCAGTTGTGAGTGCACTGTTCTGATTAAGTCCTTGTAAAATATAGGTTGAAACCTCTTAACCACAGTGTACTTTGTTTTTTAATAAAATGTGTCTTTAATCCATTTTCTGGAACTGATTTTTTGGATATTTGGTTTGTTTTTGCAATTCTTTGCTCATATTTTATTGTTCACAAATGCACCAGCATCCAGGACAATGCCACCTGAGGTAGATGGGCCAGGTAGTGCAGGGGCTGCAGAGGCTGTACTGCTAGGTTGTGTCCCAAATGTGCTGGGTGTTGGTGCAGCAGCCAGTGGAGGGTTGGCAGGCTAAGCCACAGTGGTTGGCCTACCTCCCTCTTCTGAAAAGTATTTGGTTTGTTGGCAGAAAAGTATGACACCATAACAGTGTGTTTCCATTTAACAAAAAAAAAAAGAGAGATAAGGGGTGGGGTGAGACAAGAAAAAGAGATGATTAGAACCATTATATGTCACATTCATTGTATATTACAATAAATACACTTTTGTTATTATATTAGCTATACAGCTTTGACAGTCCCAAAAGGAATGTGAATTGTTATGAGTAATCCTTGGGACATGCAGATATTCCATATATGCTTTTAAAGACACTGCAGATTAGCTTAACAAGATAGCATTAAAGTCAGTATTGCTGCAATTAAAATTTTAAAATGATATTTTTTATTTGTGAATGTATACGTTGCTTATGAGAAATGAACCTACCTACTCTGAATACAGTATAACACTTGCCTAATATAATTACCAAGAGCAACAGCAGAAAGCATGCATGCTTGCTTAAGTTGCTACTAATCTGTAGAATACCATTATATTTAATACAATCATGTTCATTCGTGCTGCATGTATACCACTTACCTCTCTGAGTTTCTCCAGTCTGTCAGCATATGCCTTCCTGTTCACTGAAATGCCCTGTGCAGCTGTAAAACAGAAGAGAGAAAAAGGGCCACACACTGTTCAAACTCAGCATCTCCACAGGCTATGTGCCCATAGAGTGGCACACAGCAATGGTTATTCCACTCCACAAAGGTGGAGCCACAACAGACCCCGGGAACTATTGCCCTATAAGCTTGACTAGCTTGGTCTGCAAGGCTATGGAGCAGAATATCATGGATCTCATTAACAGAAAAATTGGGAATGTCCAAACACTGCACCCTACCCAGTTCAGCTTTGTTAAGGGCAGATCATGCCTCCTAAACTTGGTGGACTTCTTTGAGACAGTTACCAAGGCTATAGACATGGGAAAGGTGGTCCACACAGCCTACCTAGACCTTGCAAAGGCCTTCTACATCATTCCCTATTCAGGTGTTATAGACAAGCTCATCAGCCTGAACATAAACCTCTACGTCATGAGATGGGTTGCCAACTGGCTCACGGACAGAAACCACATGGTAAGAGTAGCGGGAGCTAGGTCTGACTCTAAACCAGTTAAAAGTGGCATTCCCCAGGGCTCAGTCCTAGGACCCCTCCTGTTTGACATATACTTCTCAGAGGTACAGGCAAGCACAGGAGGACTATGGCCAGGATTGCTGACAACTGCAAACTAGAGGCTATAATTGACTCTCTGGCTGACACCGACATCTTCCAAAAGGGTCTCACTGAGACAGATACCTGGTGTCGAAACCATGGCCTCAAGCTAAATGCCAAAAATTGCATAGTCATCCCCTTTGGAAAAAACAAAGTACCCACAAACTACCACATAGGTGGTAGCCCCCTAAATATGGAAGATGTAATAAGGAATCTGGGTAGATAGTAACCTCTCCTTTGATAATCACATTGCCAATGTGGTTAGAAAATCCTTCTATGTGGCCCACCTAATCACAAAAGGGTTTGCATCCAGATCAAAAGTGGTCATTGTGCTCCTCTATGCATCACTCATCAGACCCATCATAGAGTACAATGCCCCATTTGGGATGTATCTTACAAGACACCTGCACCAGCTGGAAAGACCACAGAAGTACCTCACCAAGAGGATCACTGGCCTCAAACAGATGTCCTATGCAGCTCGACTGAAGAAACTGCAGCAGTACTCGGTTGCATAACACCTACTCAGAGGTGATCTCTGCCTGACATACAAGGCCATGTCCAACCCAGAATTGATGGACATTGCTCCACCTAAAGAAAACCATATCCTCTCAAGCCACATGCTCTAGGGATCTAAACCTCACCACAACAATAAATAGGACATGCTGGAGGGATAGATTCCTGCCCCATTGACTTCCCATGCTCTGGAACAAGATTCTAGTCTAGATTAGGCAGAGCTCCTCACTAACCCTCTTCAAGAGAAACCTTGATGAGTGGATGGAAAACAGAAAGTTTACCCCGGGGATCACTTCAATGGCTCTGCTGGACAGAGGCACAGGGAACTAATCTAAGGGGGTGGCGAAAGCCAACACATTCCAGCTAGGCTTATAAATGCCTTCAGGCAGATAGCCTAGTACCTAACTATGAACCTATGAACCTATGAAAGCATTATTCATACCAGTCTTGGCTATCTATAGATTTCCATTACATTTAAAGTTGCTCTATCTATATACTTACAAAATTGAGGGTTGTCAGCAGTTCAAAACTCATCCAGCCACTGGTAGAGTTGTGCCTACTTACGCCATTTCAGGTCACTGTAATGGTGCCTGCATTGCTCTCCAATGTGTGGTATGCCAGTCACACTGGAGACAGGCAGCCTTGGCTAGGCTGTTCCAAGCCTCAGTCCTATACTGAGACCCAGTATAGTCCCCCTGCAGATGCCTACAGCTATAGCTCTTCATGAGGAGTGCAACAAATATTTTGACTCCTCCATAACCCACCTCTGTGACCTGAATTTGGCACCATCTTTCCCATCCGCCGCCATGTCTGCATAGGTCTTCCAACAACAGTACAAGTGTTTCCCACCAATTCATGTTATCACATTTTATGAACAGTGCACAAACACACACAACCATGGCAACCACGTCTGCACAATGTTAAGTGGAGAGAAATATTGCCAAACAAAGAGGAATGGAGTATATGAAACAGCAGTGATAATTTGCCATTAATTTATGGCATGTGTGCTGCTACAACTGGTCACACTTTGTCCACTAATCAACAGTGAAATTCTAAATGCAATGACTTTGGAGGGATCAGTGAGATGACCTGGCACATATTTGTGGGGACTTGCACAGTGTTAAAAGTAATTTGTACGAAGTGGGATTCAAACCTATGTAAAAGACAATACATAAAGTTCCACATAGGTGATTATTCCTCATTGCCAAAGAAAAAGTGCTTGCCAATCATGGCCATCATAGATATACACTTTAAAGAGGGACTGATACTATATTTTAATTAAGCCTGTATGTGTGTGCCATTACAAGGTCCTGGCTTATGCATTCTCAGGAGTGATGTAGGAATGGAGTACTGTTTGACAATATACTGGAAATGTATAGACTTGCATGACTTCATTAATAGATTTGTGATTTGTGGTACATACCTCACAATGCATTCTGTTTTACAGTTATACTTGTGCTATGGGAGGGATGTAGATTATTGTCAGTAAACTATTGTGCCCATCAGAGATATGCAACTGCATGATTATTACACACATAATACAATGATCGCTTAAAATTATGTCTATGCTCAATCAACCTGTTATACATAGCTATTGGTATGCAGAATTACCTTTATAATCACATTTTATTTGTAAAATTACAGTGGAACACCCTAACTAAAAAGTGTATTGTGCTGGATTCAAACCCTGTCTTACCTGTATTTTAACCATGACTCATTGTTCTCACACTTGATGCCAAAGGGACAACAAGGCAGCAAGTGTATTTTACACACTCAGTACTGTCCAGAGTGCTGTGGGTTGCAGCTAAGCCTGTTTGCATTAAGGAAGGCGAAACAAATTAAATCTTTCACTTTTTTCCTTAAGTTGTGCACCCTGTTTACACATAGGAAGGCAACGTGCAAATGTAGAAGGCAGAAGCAAGCATCTATTATGTCTGTAAATATGCATTATGACCATTCCACAATAAAAATAACTACTGTGGGACTCCAACCCTGATTTAACTATCTTCTGTTTTGTTTATCTGAACATATTTACACCTTGTGTCACAGATCAATCGGGTAACAGGTACAATTTCTGTAGTCATTGCCCTCCATGTTGCTGACTGCCGCACAATGCTGCTGAGTGTCTTTGCACTTTATAAGGCAACTGACATTAATTTTCAATTTTTGGCAAGTTAACATTAAGCCATACTCCATGCAACTGGTAAAGTAAATAAAATACAATAAAATAAAAACTGAAAAAAGGAAGAAAACTGGAAACAATTAGATGGGTCTGGATTTGAACCATCAGACTATTGCACTTATAAAACACAGTTATAGTGGCTTATCTGTCTTTGCCACAAACACTGCTTTGCAACACCAATAAAATCATAGCCATACAAGCAATTCCCATTTCATAACCAGCATTAACAGTTGATACACTTGGACATTCTCAGTTGTCTGCACATGTGTGGCTAACATATTTAGTGCAATGAGTGATCACACAACCATTTATGAATATGTTTGCAGAAATGCAGCTCTGTCTTCTCTTTGTATTGTGGTCATTCATCCCTTATCTCTGCTTTAATATCATACATGCAGTATATAGTGCATTTCTATCATTTTGCTTAAATGTGTGATAAAAATATATTACAGTGAACAACAGTTTTCAGCTACTGAGTTTTGCTATTATGGACCAAAAATTATAAATGTGTGCTGTTCTGCTTTCTTTAAACGCTCACTGAAGTTAGTTCCACACTTTATAATTGTAGCCTCTCTGGCACACCCACTGCAGTGAATGGTGTCTGTATTGTGTTTTCCTTCAATCACACTAATCTTCCACAGCTGTAAACCATTATCACCTAACAAAGATGTAGCGCCTACACCATGTTTACATTTGCTAAACGTACTCAGAAATTTGGTATTCAGCAATTCTAATGAGTTCACACCTCATTTGCATCTTCACAGTGTTCAGACGGCTGAATCTACACCATAAAAAGGTAACTATGTAGCTAAGGAACTAGAAGGTGAGGAAACTTCTGTGTTTTCTGACAAAACAGAAGATTGTTATATTTTGAAGATGATTTCTCTGTAGAGAAGCCATTTATTTTGCTAAAGTATGCATCTAGTATTCAAGGACATTTTATATTTTGCAAACTGTTACAAATGTGTTTATATAACCAGGAGAAAAATAACTTTATCTGTATGCAATTCTTATACTTCACTATTGGCGTAGGCAGTTTTGGCAGGTGTATACATTTGTGAGATAGACAGGTTATACTTTCTGCACAACTGTTGTTCTTAACATTTACTTTTGCAATTTCATACAGTATTGGAGAGAAATTGTAACATACATGTCAATGGCACTGGTGTTAAGCTTCTCAGATGACCCAGGGCAACATCCACAGGAGTGGAGGGTACAGTGAAAATTGTCTGGCATTCATAAATTGACTTATTTACTATTTAGCAATGATATTTGTCATCTTGTAATCAATGACATAACTTTTAAGTCTTCACTATATGAATGCTGACAGAATGGGTACTTTTATAAACCCGTTACATTTTTTTTGAGTTTGTGGATGTGCAACCTACAATTCAGTTGACCTAAATGACAAGTGTGTTTCAAGTGCTTTTATGCTGAAAATGTATAGACATCATGATAATTGCATGGAAAACATATGTATATATATATATATATATATATATATATATATATATATATATATATATATATATATATATATATATATATATATATATAAATATAATGTGGTATTCCTTGGTTTGTACAAACCTTCACATGTGTGGGAGGGGGTGGTGGGGAGGACACCTACCATTCTTTTGTACTAAATGAGAAGTGTGTTTCAAGTGCTTTATGTAGACAAAGGGTACACAGACTGAATATTTGTGTGAAGAAATCCATTACTTATGTGATATTAATGGGTTTTATCATTCTCTGTTTATATCACATAGGATTATGGCACCAAAGGCTACAAATCCAGGAAAATCCCCTTTCAGTGACGCAAAGAATGAGGTCATCATCCAAGCTGTGAGGTGGCATGGAGTCTTCTTGGTTGAGATAGGCCAGAGGGATATGTCTGGCAGAAAGGAGATTTGGAATCCGTCACTGATGTGAATGCAGTTGGTGGTCGTGGCCACAATTATGATCAGGTGTGTTATTGGGCCATTGATATGATTTCATCAGTACAGAAGAGGGGGCTGCAGTTGCCCAAGAAAAGCTGGCTACAGGAGGTGTTCCTGCTACCGAGCCATGACTGACATCAAATGAAGAGTTCCTGTCCACTATCAGACATCCCAACAGCTCACAGGAGCCTGCACACCATGTGCTTGATATCCGCGCTGATGTGGCTCAGAGGCCAAGTGTGTCCCAGGAGCAGCTTCCAGGTAAGCTTACATATAGTAACATTATATTGGCTTGTACACTAAAATATAATTTTGCTGCTGCTGCTTGTGATGCACATTTTCTCTATCTGTACCTATTAATAAATCCATACAGTTATACAAGAGAGTTGTTAAATACACATGGAAGTGGGTGGATGGCTCAAACAAGTTTCAGTTAGAGCTATTTCCTACAGGGCATGTAAGTGATTGTGTATTCACTGTCCCTGTGTTACTGCCATTGTGATGCTTAATTGCCATCCTTTCATTGCTTCATTTCTTCCAAGACCATTCATTCTCCCTGCAAAATGTTGAGACATCTGCACATGGTAAGCAAATATTATATATAAGTGTTCTGGTTGTCCAGTCACCTTGTTGCCACCTCTTTTAAATTTTTTTTGCTTTTGTCTGATTGAAACATTGAAATAGGTGCTTTATTTGCCTGACAGTTGTGTGGTTGATATTTATAGTTTTTCTTCGGGTTGGTGAAGCATGGCTTAGGGAACAGAACTTGAGCTTGAATATAATTCTGTTTGTAAAGGATTAAGTACTAAGATTGATCACTTAGATTGATCACTAAGATTGAGACTATTGTGTGCAGAGGATAATCCATTACTGGGCTTCAGTGTAAATGAACAGACTAATTTCAATGGTGAGAATTATGACTTTGAAAATGTATTTAAAGTAATGCATGACATAAAGACTAAGTTATTGAAGATGAAAAAGCTACATTGGCAGCACAAGCATCTAGAGGCATGTTTATGCTTTAAGGTAGTGCTGAGAGGGTTACATAGCCTCAAAATGCCCACACATGGCACTGCCTTTGCAGATTTGCTGTCTAAATGGCAGAAACTTAATTTAGAGACCAATTTCGGATATATACGACTATTAATAGAACACTACATGGCATTGGAGAGTGAGCTGACAATGGAGATTATGAATGTCCAACAACAAGCCAGCAGTACTATGTTATCTGATAGATTTAATGCTTTCATTGATGAACTGACCAGAAACACAGGAGCATTTGAGCAGAAGTTACATCTACAGAAGAGAAAAACATTAGACAGAGACTTTGGTGAATTTAGAAAAGGGCATGTTTTCTCATGGCCTAAAGAACCAATCGCCAAGATTAAAAGTGATCCACCCATTCAACTTGGCCAGTCAGAGTCACCATCTTCCGGGACCAGTAGAGTTGATGACACACCTCTCGCACGTCAGACTACATCTGTTTCTGACTCTAAGAATGTTGATGTGAGGAAGAAGGTTAGAGAACTTATAAGTACACCAGAACAAATATTTTTTTCTGAATTTTCCATTGCCAATAAAGCATCTACCAATGCAGTGCTCTCACAGCAAGGGCAGAAAGAGAAGGATCAACTCAAAAGAGACAGTGGAATCAAGGATGTATGAAAAGGGCATTGAAGTAGCAGAGTCTCAATTAGTGGTGAATATATCCAAGTATTCCCTTAACTCTGATGAAATGACTACTGCAGAGAGGTTTGTTGTTTATACCCTCAATTAAGACAGATATTGTTGTTTTGGTAGTGGAAATTGCAATGTTTTGCAGGAATGCTATGCTTAATTTAATGTACGGTGAAAGCACGAGTGACGTCATTAGTTTCACGAAGCCAACTTCTTTCACACCTAGTCCACATCCTTTGTTAGAAGCGTTTGAAAAGGCATGTGAGAAAGATCTTATAAATTTGACATATTCTTATAATAAAAGTAATATTTTTTATAATCTAACTAATAATGAATATCAGGCTTTGTTGGGCTTGAAGAATAATTTTGATATCATCATCACGCCTGCAGATAAGGGCAGGGCTGTGGTGGTCATGGATACCACAGAGTATGATAGGGAGATACATGCTATGCTTAGTGAAATTGATACTTATACTGTGTTAAATAACAAACAATTAAATAGGATCATTAGAAATGTTCAAACAGATTTATATGATTTGTTCATGTCTGGTATAATTGGGCAAGAGTTATATAACTATTTCTTGGTTGAAACACCTTTGTTACCAAATATTAGAGGACTCCCCAAGATACACAAAAATTATGGGGACCCTCCTCTAAGACCCATTGTTTCCAGTAAAGGGTGGTTCACTGAGCCATTATCCATCTATATGGAAAAACAATTAAGAAATGTAGTTGAGAAAACCACCATGATTATTAGGGACACTGAACACTTTTTAGACACTTTCTCTAAATATGTCTTTTCGGATAATTTTAATTCAGAGGTTTATTTAGTTACTCTTGATGTGACCTCACTGTTCATCATGATACTCAATGAAGGTGGGATAGATTTTGTTTCTAATACATAAAGATGTCTTGAACGATAAGCTTCATTTATATTGTATGCTGCCTGATATGATTTTTTTTTGTTCAAATATTGTTATTCAAAATCTTTTTTACAACAATAAATAGTGAATTTAACAGATCAAATAAGAGTGAATTGTATGAACTATTTACAAATATACAATGGCCTCAAAACAGATAAAGTCAAAAGGGAATACAATCATAGATACACAGACAAATTATAGAGATTATTGTACGAGAATTAACAAATTATAACCTGTATTCTTGTTTCCTCTAGTCTTATGAAGATAAAATTGTGACCGTTTTAAGTGTCTCTATTAGGGAGAGAACTTTCTCCCAAGGATTATTAGTCCATTTCTTCAGAAAAATTCTCATTTCCTTAACTTTAATTTCCAACAGTGCTACTTCTTTCAATAGAGAGAGAAAAATCATCAATTGTTGGGATGATAGGGGAGTTCCATTTCCTAGTGATGCATTTTTTGAGACAGCCATTGTAGTCCAAAGAAGATATAGTTCTTTATTTTTCATAATAGTGGTTTCAATTTCATTTAGAAAAATTAATGACCTTGGCAAAATGAAAGAATCAGCAAAAATGGCTTGCAAGAATTCATCAATATCCTCCCAAAATGTTTTAATATGTGTACATTCATATATAATATGTGACCAATCAGCATTACATTTTAGATAACATCTCCAGCATATAGCATCATTAGTATTTTTAAATCTAGCTATTTTATTAGGGGTGTAAAAGGCTCTATGCAAGAATTTCCATGCAAAAAATTTCCAACTTTGTACATTTGAAGTTAACTTAATAGAATAAAGTATGTTTATTTTTGACTCATTAGATAAAAACAATGAAAAATCTTTATTAATAAAATTCCAGAATTTCTGATTAGATTTTGTTTTGTAACTAATAATAATTCTATATAACTTTGAAGTTAAATTTGTCCAATTAAAGTCTCTGTATGACACTTCAAATAAACAATATGTAAATTTAGGCATGGAATTAAATGAAACATTTTCTATTGTTCTACACAGATCTTGTACATATGGTATTAGGCTATTAAGAACTAACCAGTCACTATTTGATAAATTGAATGTATTAATTAACTGATTAACATTCATGACTGTCAGATTTTCTATACATTGATACCAACATAAGAAATTATTTCCTTTCCATGAATTGAGAGTATTTATGGAAATGTTATTAATAAAGTCCTTTATAATATTAAAAGGAGTTAATAGTTGAAACCATAATTTAATTTCTGTATTATTGTTTATGAAGCTTCAAAAAGTGTTATAAATGTAATTTATATAATTTAGATTAGTAGGTTTGGTGAAATTGTATTGCAAGTTAATACAAATGATATGACAGAGTATATTGTCCTGTCCGGTCAGTTGTATATTTTTTGCTAGTTTATTTTCTTCATGAAAAATAACAGTATGTAATGTTTTCCAAGCAGAAGAACTTTTTAGATCTATCCAATTTATAACTGTTTTAAGAATAGATGCTTTAATGTAAGATTCTAAATCAGGAAAGTTTATGCCTCCCATCTCCCAGGGTCTAATATGATTTAAAAAAGCTATCCTATTTTTTTTGGGATACCAAAGAAAACTTAAAAAAATTCTATTTAATTCTTTTAAAAATTTTTTACTAGGTATAATAGGTATTGCTAGTGCAACGTAATTTACCTTTGGGAGAAGTACCATCTTTATTAGTTGCAATCTGTCTTCAAATGTTAGATACACTTTATTCCAATTCCCTATTAATGATGTAATTGTATTCAGAATATTATTATAATTTGTAGATAGAGTAGATTCTAATGTTTCACATAAAACAACTCCTAAATAATTTAAAGTTGAGACCTGTTTCCCAACAATTGAATTTATGTTAGTTTTAGAGTTATTATTATTATTTTATAACATATATTTTGATTTGGATGCATTAATCTTTAAACCTGAGATGTGATAAAATATTTCAGCTAATGAATTTAGTTCACACAGTGACTCTTCTGAGTTTGATAAGGTGAGTAAAATATCATCAGCAAAGAGCATTATTTTGAAATGAATTTGATTAGTAATTTCAATACCTTTAATTTTAGAGTTTAAACAAATAGCAGAGGAAAAAAGTTCAATTGCCAATGCAAACAACACTGGAGACAAAGGGCATCCTTGTTTGGTACACTTAGTAATTTTTATTGCATCTGATGTGAAAGGGCCTAACTTTATATAAGCCAGATTATCCTTGTAAATGTTTTTTATTAAATTAATGAATTTTGAGGGGAAATTATAAATCTGAAGTATTTTGAAAAGATAACCCTACTTTAGTGAGTCAAATGCTTTTTCAATATCTAATGTTACTATTAAAGCTTCAGCTTTGTCTCTATTTAAGAAGTCAACAATGGTTAAAATTCTTTGTATGTTGTCTTGAGTGTGTCTATTGTGAATAAACCCCATTTGATCCTCACTGATAACTTGAGTTAAAGATTTTTTGATTCTGTTAACCAGAATGGACATAAAGATTTTGTAATCATTATTTAAGAGTGAAGTAGGCCTATATGAACTACATGAGTTGGGGTTTTTATTTTCTTTTAAAATAGGTGTGATCAGTGTATATCTCCAAGAAGGTGGAATAATGCCCTGTGAATAAGTTTCATTTAATGCTCTCTGAAGTATTGTTATGACTGATGTTGGAAATAATTTGTAAATTTCTATAATAATTCCGTCAATGCCTGGAGCTTTATTATTTTTGCATTCTTTCATTTTCTCATTAATTTCTTTGAGTGTTATTTGTTTTGAATATTTATGTTTAAACTCTCTGGCATTTTATTTAAATTTGTATAATCTAATCCCATATCTATATTATTATGAGAAGAATCATTAATACTATAATGTTTTGTGAAATGAAATTTAAAGGTTTCTAATATATCACCTATGTCTGAGACACTTTTTTTGTTTTTCCCTTCATGAATTATATTTGTAGTATTGTTTGCACTGGAATGCCTCTTTAATCTCATTGCTAGACTATGCATATATTTTGGTGAAAGAGAGTATGAATTTAATTTGAATTTTTCCAAAGCCAGATTAGTTTTATGCATTATAATGTCATTATATTTTTTATTTAATTCCCCAATTTCTTTTTTTTTTCAATCGGATTCTCCCCTTCTTTAAGGTTGATTTCTATGATTTGTTTTTGGATGTTAACTATTTCTGACTCCCATTCTTTTACTTCATTATTACACCAGGAAATGATTTTACCATAAAGATATGACTTTAGTAAATCCCATAAAATAGCTACATTTATATCATCAGTATTATTTGTATCTAAATAGTGTTTTACTTTCAAATCCAACCAAGTCTTAAACTCATTTAATTTAGTGAGGTATGCAGGAATTCTTTTAGTAAGTGTTAGTCTTTTAAAATTCATTTGAATTCTAAGAATGAGAGAATTATGATCAGATATGGGGCAGGGAATTATAGAAGAATGTGATATTTTCATTTTTAAGTCTTGGGATACATAAAATTTATCAATTCTTGTTTGTGTATTGAATCTATAATCACTATGAGAAAATTGTAATGAATTTACATTTTTAAGACTAAATGAATCTAATAATTGCAAGTTATCTATCCATTTGTTAAGAGTTCTTCCTATGGAAGTTATATGAAAAGGTAGCTTACTTGTAGTCTCCTGACTATCTAAGATACAATTAAAATCCCCTCCTACAATTAAACTACCCTTTGAAGTCTTATTAATAAGTTCTATATGCTTCTTAATTGTTCCTACTCCTATACCTGGAAACAAATAAAGATTCACCAATGTCCAAATTCTATTACTATATCTTATTATTACTATTGATAGAAGGCCATCTTTGTCTTCATAATTATATATTACTTGAGGGTTGGTAACACTTTTCTTCCATAACATTAATACTCCTCTCATTTTTTTACTGTAAGAAGAACTAGAAAGCTTTAAAAATCATTTGGATTCCAAATTAAATTATCATTAACTTTAAAATGAGTTTCCTGTAGAAATATTATTTGAGCTTTGTTTACTTTTAGATATTTAAGTAGGCTAGATATTTTCCTTCGGATATTTAAATCATTTACATTCGATGATAGAAGTACTATATTCATCTAGTTGATTTATTTATTGAAGAGTTATGAATGGAAACAATAACAAGTTATTTTGCTGATTATTTGCTGTATATCTTCTATACATTTGCTAATTCTGTAGTGAACCTTTTTATTTCCTTTTGATTTGTATATTATATAATCTAGAAGAAGCCAAAAAGTAAGACAAACAAGAGTACAATAGTTAATTGTATACATATGTATAAACAAATATTTTGAATTATCTTTTAACAAACATGGAATGAATAGCATTCCCAATCTGAAAGAACTAAAATGTTCATTCAGATTAACTCTCATTGCTAACAATAAATGAAACAATAATGAGAAATTAGAGACTCCATAATATGTTATTCTGGAAATAACAATTAATCAACTCTATCATATACATCTAGATTGATCCATATACGTGGATACATATTTATTATAACATTAATTTAATATAGAATTTAGGAAATCATTTGATCAAATTTTACTTTATGTGTAGTGGACCAAATATGTATATTAGTCAAGCTCAAATATTCATATTATGTAAGTAAATATTTCAAGAGATGTTTACTAATCCAAGTTTCTATCAACTTTTATGAGTTTCTATATAATGAACCAATCACTTAACAAGTATTTTATAAGATCTATTATGACCAGCATTGTAAGACTTTACTACAGTAGTATCAACAATGACTCTAGCAAGCCATGCCAATTTCCACAATCCATCTTATCTCTGATGTATTAGTTAAAGTACTCAAATTGTGTCCTTCTGGATATGTAGTGCTTCAGTGTATATATGAATACTGCTCCGAACAGTACTATATATAGGATTTTAATGTTAGAAAGCTTAATAACATATTTGTCATATTACCCTAATCTGCAGTAAAAAGCTCTTTTGATTCTCTTAATGTACAGCATTAAAATAGGGTAGATCATAAATGAATGTTCACAGATATACCTCATCATGAGCACACTCAATACCATTCAAGGTATTATGAGTTAAATTGAACAACTACAGTAAATAGATGATACCAAATCTTAAAAATTTAAATAAGATAATCCTAGCATCAGGTTTTAATAATGATAATTTCATAACCCTGAGCTTTCTCAGCAGGAAATTCCTTTAGAATACAGTTAAGAAATGAAATATTATCTAAATTAATAAACATGTACAAGTTGCTCTTTGTTTGCATTCTGCCACTACTATCAAGTGAGGTATAATGTTACAAATATCGAGTTTCTTATAATGTTTGCCTTTGTGAAAATAACATATCAGTTAAGACCTCACATTTTCTTTTTCTCTTCTAATTATATGGTTTATTCCTGATGTTAACTATCCACCCTTAAAACAACTTCAAATGTACAACATACTGATGTCTTAATGTCTTATTTTGTTTATTTATTCAATAAAGAAAGCAAGTTCATGAATAACCCCCAAATATTTAAGGAGATAAATGTGTCAACTGTTGAATGCTTCAACTACCATCTCTATGTTTTAATGTTTCCATATTGTTATGACTTGCCCTTTAATTTCATTTACCCCTTTTCTCTTTAAAATTTTGAACAATGTTTAGACTGTTTTCCTTAGACATTATACAAATTAAGTAACATATGTTTAAAAGAAACTAGTTAACAGAATTCTGTTATTCAATCCTTATATAATGCTAGTACATTTTGACTCCATGTTAATGATATACTTTACAAAGCATTTTACAGAACCATAACAGAAAACAATTTCCTTTTAAAAGTATATTACGTATATTAAGGAGCTTGAAGTGAAGATTGATTCTTTAATCCTTGCATACCCTGGTACAAAGGGACACTCATCCTTACGTCATAGAATGTATCTAGGTATACAAATTAATCATCAGCCAAAACTGTCATATGTCTTAAAATCATCATTAACACAAACAGTGGAAAACAAAGCATACATAAACAAATGTAGATAGACGTCTATTCTGGAAAAAAACATTTAGATAAATACATGTGTAAAAGGTAGTTTGATAGACAAGGTATATAGCATTCTGTATTGTACACAGCAGAAGATTATAAATCTAAGATGTTAGCAAATTACATTTTGTTCAGGGTTTGATTTCCATGTTCCCCTTATTTATCTACTGTATTACCCTGAATTAATTAATCAGAAACTACTGTTGAATTACCCCAATGAAGAGGCATTTTTTATGAATAGGTTTATCTCATTACAAAATAATCATAGACTAGTACTAGACTAACAGTTCTTGCTGGGTATTGTAAGGCTAACCAATTGCTCCATGTGAGAATCAAACTCTATACCTTGTCTCTGTAAGGAAAACACCTTAAGCATTACACCAAACACCCACCCATGTCTACCCAAATTCCCTTTAAAAGTTGAGAATCAAACCCTGTGTTTTGTATTTATGAAGTAACATCATAACCACTTTACCATCTCTCAACCCCACTACTGTGATTACCATGCTATTCAGAATAAAAGGTATAAAAACTTTCAAAAGCAAAATACTCGATGCTCAAGAGGCAGGGCAACAAAAAACTTGGGATTCATCCAAGACAAATAGCCATGTTATGAAAATTATTACCCTAAATATGTTAAATGTAAAATAAAAGAACTGCACATCAATTTTACTTCTTAAGGAGAACATCTGAAATTAATCCTGCATCTACACAGATTGACTTGAAGTTTTCACACATGAGCTAGCAGTGATTGTATTAATACAAGATAACATTTGTGACTGTGTATCACTCTCTGACATGCTAGTAAAGAGTCAGAACTGACTTGTTTTTCACTGAACTCCATAACATAACACATATATTTTACCATTATGCAAGTTCAATGGTAGAATGTGCACCATAGTTTCATGACAAAATTTTATGTACCTCACCCAGATCTTTAGCGATATTTTACTTCTGGCTCCTAGAGAGCTTATAATAAGAGATTGTTTTCCACTATTCCTTTGACTGTAATGCAATAGATATAATAAACCTAGTCCTGTGCAACTTCATAATTTTGCTTATTAACAAACTGAGAAGTATCCTGAATACAGTAATTTTAATTCATTTTTAGTACAATGTATGAGACATCATTCACGAAAGGGTCTGTAAGGTACACGAGTGGTTGGTGTGTAATACGTATGCTACCTTAATAGTTTAACAGCTTCTCTGTGTTTCAGTGTCTCTTACTGCATTAGTGTTCAAATGTCTAGTTTGAGTAAGATGCGTTATACCAGTCAACTACATTCGTTTTGAGAAAAATACTATATTGTTATTATGATTCCTCAGTATTTGTTATAGTGTTATTCCTTGTTTCGTCTGCAGAGGGGGTTGTCCATCTATAGTGAAACGATTTACTATTACCATTTCACAGATATCCCAGTGGTCTGAAATCTTCAAAAAAATGGAGGAAGTGCTTTAATTTATTTTATCGTCCTTAAAACTGATGTGAGATTTCACAGTGAACAGTCCTCATTCGTAATCTGAGAAACAAGGGCAAAGCCACATGCCGCATGTAGTAACAATTCATGTAACTAATGGAGATATATGACACATCCCCACTGAACAGAAGAAACATAGTGAGAATGTACAAGCTCCACCTAGCTAGTGCTCAATTAGAAGGAAAACCAAACTCAAACATTGTGGCTGTTACTTCTGATACCTCAGTTCCTGCTATAATAGTGTATTCAGTCCCTAGTAATTTTTTAGAAATGTCAGTTTCCTATGAGAGTGCTTTCCCACCATATCCCGTCAAAGATCCAATTAAGTAAAAGAGATCTCAACCAGCGCAGTGCTCAACAGCCCGAGAATTCCCAATCCCTAAAAGCACGGACAAAGGAAGAACATCCAAACAAACCTCCCCATGTTCATAAAACAATTTCTATGTGCTTGTTCTAACTAGAGGGGCAAAAGTGTTAATCATTAATGTATAAGTAGTATAGTTTAATGTTAAATGTCAAAACGAGCTGTTAACATTCACTTCAGTTCGCAGATACACTGACTGGCTCACTCAATGAGTATTGAAGAATTCCCTGCATGTCTCGTGCATTTGAAAGGCTTCACTTGTTTATTTTAAAAATAAACGTTCAACTGAAATCATGAATTTGTTTGTAATACTAACCTTCAATGCCTATGCAATGTTTTACATAAATTAAACACAAAACCATACCAATGACTGAAACTAATCTCAATCACATTTAAACTTTACTTATTACTTAGCGACTAATATTAAAAGAAACTGGATTAATTAATACATAGTCCTTGTTGTACTATAAGTACAATGTGTATTTCAAATTTCTAACTCTACACAACATTTATTTTTCCTCATGTATTTCTTTTTCAGACTAATGTAAACTAATAGATTTAATTAAATTATTAATGTCAATATGTTACTTATGTGTTAAACTTTAAATCTAATGTAAACCATTGGGGTATTATAAACTTATAAAATAAAATTTTAACATACTTAAAAAGATAATAAACAATACTAATTTATTACCTTTAGCATAGATTTTTAGTTTTAGTTGATACTTTGAGAGAGGTAGTAGAAGAGCTACTTTTTGATTCAGTTCTTTGCTTTTTTTTTTATATCAATCCAATTATTTTTCTCAGGAGATCCTTTCAGTGAAGTAGTTAAAGCCCAGTCCATTTCCTCTGGAACTGTAACCATATTGTTTTTGATAAAAGTTACTGCTTCCTCAATATCATTAAAAGTTTTTATTTTTGCAGGGTATGCCAGTTGTGCCTTTATTTTGTTTTGTTTAAGTACTTTAACCAGTGGCCAGGCTTTCTTTCTCATTTCCAAAACTCTAGAAGAAAAGTCATTGTCAAATCTGATTGTGTTTTGCTTGTACTTCAATGGGGATCTTCTCCAAGCACATTTAAGGACCAGTTCTTTGTCAAGATAAGAAAGGAATTTAACCAGCACTGACCTGGGTGTGGATGATGGTGATGAAGGAATAGGTTTCCCAATGGCTCTTTGAGCTCTTGCTATACCATAAGTGAAATCTTCTTTTAGATCTAGGATGTCAGGTAACCATGAATTAAGAAAGGAGATGATATCATCCCCTTCATATTTTTCTGGTAACCCAAAAATTCTCACATTAGTCCTCCTTTCTCTATTTTCCATGTCATCCAACTTGTTGATAAGCCATTTATTTTGCTGCTGAAGGACATCACCCTGAATTTCTTCCTCTTTGAGCCTTTCATCTATATGAGATAAAGACTCTTCAATGTTCAAAATTTTGGTTTGATGCTGTTGAAGAAGCTCTTTAAAGGATTCAGTTTGTTTATGGCAGTCCTCCCAAGTTTTCTAAATTGTCATTGAAGCTGTCCATTTTAGTGGATAGTTCTTGTAACACTGAAGACATCAACTGGATTTCTTTCTTCAGAGTATATTCTGTGTGAGAGTTCATTGAGCCACTCATCCTCAGATAGCAGTTTCAAACTCCAGGTATTTCTGACAGGAAATTTTTGAAGAATATATTCCAAACTCGGTATAATGGTAGTAGAAATGTTAAAGAACACTTTTGAACTGTTTTTTCTAAAAACATGGCTATTTCCTGTTATTTAAAGTATTTTGAGGAGCTTTAAAAAAGTGCTGTTTTCAGAGTGCCATCTAGGCTCCGCCCCAATATGATTTTGAACAATGTTTTTTCGTTAAGTGAAAAATATTTTCTACAAAAGAATGCGGTAGCCATGGGGGCACCATGTGCTAACTCGTACGGCCTACTGGGAAACCCATTTTGTCCTTAATAATACTAGTTTTTTCAATGGGTATACTGTATTACAAGAGGTTTGTTGATGATGTGCTCCTGGTATGGGATGCGTCAGAACTGGAGTTAGAGAGATTCTTGGATTATATTAACTAGACTACTGATGTTTTAAAATATACAGGAAAATGGTCCTTCAAAGGCATACAATTTTTAGATGTTTTTATCTCTAAGAGCAGAGGCCAGATTCATAATGAATTATTTAGAAAAGCATGCAGGAAAAATTGTTTATTACATTGGCAGAGTATGCACCCTGCCCATGTTTATAAGAATGTCATCATACCTCTCAACCATACCCCATTTCTCATTTTTTTACTAGTTTTGAGGTCCAAATAATGGGGTGCCATGATTCCCAAGTGGCACCCCTTAATTTCTGAATTTCCCAGCTCTTTTTTTGGGCTGACGTCATCACACGCAGAGGCATGAGCGATAACGTCAGCTTCATGAACAGCCTGCCAGCCTGTCAGAATTGGCTGAGGGCTCGGTGGGGATTCAATGTACTTTCTGGTTGGGATTCAATGTACTTTCCGGCCAGCCAGCAGCAAAACATAGCATTTGAGCATTTCCCAGCTGCTCCAGGTAAGAAAGGAATTTGGTTCTTCTAATAAATCTTCTTATTAGTATTGTGAGCCAGCGACCAATTACTTGATATTTGAATACAGTGTGTGAAGATTATTTTCTTCCACGACTGTTTAGTTGATATTTGAGTATAGACAGTGTGTGAATGGTATTTAGTTCTTCTTACTAGTATATACGGTAACCGTTTACTTGATATTTGAATACAGTGTGTTGTGAATGGCTGGTTGGTTCTTTTCTTGTGCGACCATTTAGTTACACAAGCATGGGGTGCTTTGTGAGGGTTTGGAATGCATGTCAAACACCTCTCGAGTAAAGTGGCCCAAGAAACTCCTACCAAGCTGATATTATAGTTCTGTGTTTAAGCCCTTTGCCATACCTCATACGGGAAATAACCAGTACACAACATTGCACAACCAGTATTCTCCAGTTTAAAAAAAATCAAGTGTCTGTCAGATTAATGAATGATAATGGACCCGTGGTTCTTGAAGTGGAATGATGGCTACTCCCACCCCACTTCTCCTTGTATTTGTAAGCATATACTATGTTCCTAAGAATCCGGTTAGTATGGAGGCAATGCCATGATAGCATTGAAAAGCTTAATGATTTGGCTACCTGCATTTCCAGTGAATGTTAGTTGAGCAAGAATGTCCAAAAATCACCCACAAGTAATCCTGCATAATAGCTTCTGTTGAGTCCTTGTTGGCCAGATTAAAGTCTCTGTATAGTGTGCCTGTGTGCACATTGGGCACTTGATTACTATAAAAGGGCTGTCCTCATGCTGGGTACATCCATTTTTATGTCCAAATTAGCACTGCCAGTGGTATGTGCAACCCCCTCAGGTTAATACACTGTTGTGTTTCCTCCTTACAAAAGAAATGCATCAAAACTGAATCCCCCAGATTTTCAAACATAGTAAACTTCATTGTGCTTCTTCCCCTGTAATTGTGATATGAATGCATTTATTTATTTACTACAATACGTCAACTGATAATTACAGGAATTTTTCAAAATACCTGTATCTGCTACAGCAGTTAACAGGGAGGGGATACTTGATAAAATTATCGCTGCTTTTCTCATGATGTTTCTTCTGTTACTGTTAAACTATTACTTTAAAGTCCAACTGGTGACATTGAGAGAGCTTACTAGACAGCCATCTCAATTTACCTTTCATAAGTACAGTAGATATTTATTTATTCCTTTAACATGTTCTCTTATGAAATAGGACAGATAATGGAGGGCTAGTTTACTGACTTCCATTTTTTTCCTATTCCAAAATATTCAATTATTTCTCGTTGGTTGTTGATGATGTATACAAGCTATTGGTGACTTGCACTGATGTACAGAAGAATGCAGAAGGTGAGCAATCTCCCCTTCATAGTACTGGAAAACGTGTTCCATTCATTTACAGCTTTATTTGGTGTTTCTCAAATCTAATGTCATAAATATATATATGTGTCTGTGTGTGTGTGTGTGTGTGTGTGTGTGTGTGTGTGTGTATATATATATATATATATATATATATATATGTGTGTGTGTGTGTGTGTGTGTGTATATATATATATATATATATATATATATATATATATATATATATATATATATATATATATATATATATATATATATATATATATGGGGAGTATGCACTTATGTACAATTTACGATTATGAGATAAAATATGCTTGCTTGTGTATGTACCTATTTACTGAATTAAGTGTATGTATCCTTTGTAAATTGAATAACACCCAATAGCCACAAGTGCTTGTTTGTGCAGACCATGGACTAAGTAACATGGTTGCAGATGTACAGTATTCAGGGCTGCGGGATCTAACTGATTCTCATTTCATGTCACCGCCATCCTCCCAGTAAGAAACCAGTGTAGATTATATCTCAGACTTCCTTTTAGCAGTTCTGTTCGCCATAGTGTCAGTTACGTGTGAGTGTGGTGGGCATTGTCATACCCACAGCTTTACTGACAGTATTAAGTCACACAGTATTGTACTGTGGGTTAAGTTTCAGGCGTCTGTGTGCTATATTTAACTGGAACAGAGCAAGCTCCCAGGTCAATGGTTCATTGTGTTTTTCTTTGTTAACCAGTAGCTTTAAAATGTCATATTGGTAACCCCTTTCTTATAACTTTACATTCCTGAGCATCTTCTAGAATATTGAGTTAAAAAGCATAAGCCAAATAAATGTAAATGTCTTATGAGCAATAAATACTGCTAAAATAGTACAAATAACATTAGCAGTAAAATGTTTTCTTTGCAGTTATAATAGTCAGTGTTTTCATAGTCTTTATATAAATACTGTAAAATTTTTTTTTTATGTGAACAAACCCATAATTACCTAAAGTTTTACAAAGAGCATTTAATAATTGAGAAACTGTGCAACCAGACATACTTATAGTGACATCACTTTCATTCAAGAAGACTTGAATTTTTATATGAGTGCAATAAATTATTTTCTGAGTAGTTGTTTACTGGAATATTACAGAAATAAAAATTATAGAACTAAAAAAATGTTTATTTATATAATTAAGAATGTTACTAACATTGAATGCATCTTAGGCTTATAATGTAAATATAAATGTCAATTTGCTTCATTACCATCTAAGGGAACCCCTAATGCCATGCAATATTTTATATGCCAGTTGATTTTGGAAATATCGTTGTACATATAGAACTATTGAATATTTTGTAACCAGTAACAAAAAGCTAAAAATATTTCCATGTAATGCAGTGGAGGAAATCAAAGTAAGTGTTATTGTGCATGGGGGGCAATCCTTACTGCACCTCCATTTGCTAAGAAGTTCCACATATTAATTTCACAGTCACACAACATTGCAGAAGAGGGAATCATCCTAAAACAGTGCAATGTGGCCTCAAGATATCACTTATTACAAGCAAGCAGGTTAAGTCTGAGATCTCCTGCCTAAGGAACACCATTACAACTGTAATGGCTCTTGAGCAGAAACTGTTGTCAGCATTATTTGTTCCAGTAATAATGCAAGTTTTTTTTTTTTTTTTAAGACAACGGTGAAGACTGAGGTTCACCCTCTGAGAAGCCCTCTGTTATCCTTCTTTTGGAAGCATTGTTGGTTGTTTCATCATTCACATGAGATGAGGGGAGTTTTAACTTTTGTCTTCATGTTTTATTTTTGGTTGGTTTCCCTTCATTTTGTTAAATGGCTCTTCCAGTTTGGATTGTTGTGTCTTTCGGCTTTTCCCAGTTAGGGGTCGCCACAGCGGAACTCCGGTCTGCTAATGATTGGTAGTTGATTTTTACGTGCCGAGTTACCAGCCCTGACACACAACCTTCAACGAAGGTATGCCCATTCACGCATGTCTCCACGCAGAAGACGCTCTAGCTGAGAATCGAACCGGACAGCGTCTTACTGTGAGGCGACAAAGCTACCGCAGCACCACCACTTAAATACTAATTTTGTCACCTTTTTTTTTCTGACCTACAGGTATAAGACAGAGGCTTTTGGCTCACTGTTTATGCAGATCCATTGGTTTTTGAGACAGTGTTGGACACAGCCTAGAACTGTTACAAGAATAATGGCTTAGTATTAAATTGTAAAAAGTATCACTTGCAGTTTTGGGGAGTGAATTGCTTCTCTCACCTACATTACTGACATTAAGCGACTCTTTTCTAATGGACTTAATAAAATTATACATGAAAGTCTCTCTGTCCTTTGACTACCAGGTAGGCACGGTAAGAAGAAATTCTTTGGCATAACCCAAATGATACTAAGGGGAGTGCAAGTCTCCTACACCTTACTCATTGTGACAGTCCCAGAATGTAGTGCTCCCTTGAAAGCCTTTTGACAAAACACCTTATAAAGCTAGGAGAGAGCACCATAAGATCTCATAAAGAGAGCAGAAGGGCTTCACAACTATGCATCTCAGACTGATTGCAAGAGCTGTCCATCTTCTTGGTGTCATACTCTCACCTGAGGGGGAGTATGTGCCTTGCTGTTTGAAATAAAAAACACTATACTCTCTGTTTAGAATGAACTTCTGAAAGGGCTAACATATACATGAATCACCACAGTGAGCCATCCTGCTGGCTGAGATGTAGGATAATGAGGGCAGCCATGTGTTGTCCCCTGGAAATGCCTATGTGAAGTGATTAACACAGGTAAGCAATTCTCATGTAACTTAACATGGCTGGCCATGGAAATTAATATGACCAAAAGACAGTGGTCACCCATTCAACACCATAGGAGAGACAGCATTGCAAGTAAGTTTACAGAAGTTCATTGGAGGGACAGTGGTGGGGGACGTGTGTGTGTGTGTGTGTGTGTGTGTGTGTGTGTGTGTGTGTGTGTGTGTGTGTGTGTGTGTGTGTGTGTGTGCGTGCGTGTGTGTGTGTGTGTGATTGGTTACTGTGTCCATAAGTTCATTCTAGTAAATGAGTGGCTGCCTCTGTGTGTGTGAGTGTGTGAGTGTGTGAGTGTGTGAGTGTGTGCGTGTGTGCGTGTGTGCGTGTGTGCGTGTGCGTGTGTGTGATTGGTTACTGTGTCCATAAGTTCATTCTAGTAAATGAGTGGCTGCCTCTGTGAGTGTGTGCGTGTGTGCGTGTGTGCGTGTGTGCGTGTGCGTGTGTGCATGTGTGCTTGTGTGTGTGTGTGCATGTATGTGTGTGATTACAGGAGTGTGAAAGGGCTGGGCTGACTGTGTGTGTATGTTTCCACTTGGTTGGTTGCAGTAGAGGGGGTAGGGGGTTAGATAGAGGATTGAGTGTTTGTGCATAAATGTGTGTGTGTTTGTGTGTGTGTGTGTGTGTGTGTGTGCGTGTGCATGTGTGTGTGCGCGTATGTGTGTGTGTGTGTGTGTGTGTGTGTGTGTGTGTGTGTGTGTGTGTGTGTGTGTGTGTGTGTGTGTGATTGGTTACTGTGTCCATAAGTTCATTCTAGTAAATGAGTGGCTGCCTCTGTGTGTGTGTGTGTGTGTGCGTGTGCGTGTGTGTGTGCGTGTGTGTGTGTGTGTGTGTGTGTGTGTGTGTGTGTGTGTGTGTGTGAGTGAGTCTGAATGAGAGGAGTACTTGTGCTTAGCAGTGGCAGTAATTACAGGTAATTCAGAGACATGCAAATTAACTGATAATGAGAACTTCTTTATACCAGCTGAACATGTTTCTGAATCATATTTTCCATGATCATGTAGCTTGAGCTACCTGCGGTAGGCATTTTATGTGGCTGCAGAATATTATTTTAGAATTCCAGGGATTGTGTTCCTCACCTTTGGAATGAAATCCCCTTTGTCTTAAAACATTGCCAGTCCCTTCACGAATTTAGATTCTTAGGTAGCTGCTAGGCATGTGATTCAGATGACCATTGTGGAACCTGTCCTAATCTCCGTAGAGGACTGCCTATTTAAGTGAATTGTTCAGAGTCACACAGTAGACAAATGGAGGCTGATGGAATCAATCCCAGGGCAACAAGAAACAACTTATTAACAGATTATAACTGTAATCCGCAGCACAAAATGCCAGACTAAAAGAAAGGTCCATTTATATTGGGAGTTGGAATGGGCAACCTTAGTTAAAACTTGTAATTTTAACTACTGATGTAAAAGGAACTGCAATGGCTCAATGTACATTCCAACACAAAGGAACGGCGGTCAAGTTTGTTAAGGGATGCTGGGCCTGTGACAATCTTACAGCAAATGAGACTTGGAATTTAAAAAGCAAACAATGAATAATAACAATGTCTAAATACCTATGTGGTACATAAGGCATAGCTACAGTATTTACCAAATTCACAAGGTTTCTTGGCATTGTATACATATTAAAAAGGTATCTGAAGAGACACAGCTCCATAACATACAGGGATAAAGTCCAAACTATGGCACAAGCAACCAGAAGTTAATTAGTGGCCTGGGTACCTGTAGTAGCTGGCTGGGCTGGATGGGAATGAATAACTGCTGCTTCTTTGTTCATCCTGGGATGAGGGAGGTAGTTCTGTCTCACCACATGGTTAACACCCACTGGAAGCACTAGGTGTTAACACCCAGTGCAGTCCAAATCTACTGAGCCTAAGGTGTACAAGTGTATTTGTGCTGTAATCTGAGGGGAATTTGGTGTGTGAGTGCACTCTTCTCTTTCATAACACAGCAATAGTATAGCTCAAAAGAACTGCCAAGGGTGAATGGGGTGTTTCAAGAGGAAGAGGGTAGGCCATCCCTCAGGACCAGCAAGTTGGCACTTTTAATACCATTGAATGGAGCACCAAATGACATTTCCAGCCAGGAATGAGTGAGCTGGAGTGCTCTTGCCTAGCCTGATAATACCTGACTGCCATCCTATCAAAATGAATGGACCAGCCTGTAAGGGACTTCATCAGCCAAAGTTGTGCAGAGGAGCAAAATTGCATCTAAATAGTAGGAATCCTGGGAAGATAAGTGGACAAATAAAATTGGAATAGGAGAAAGCTGGTAGTGATGCTGATGTTATGGGAAGACTGTCAGAATACAAGTTAGGGACAGAGTGAAAGCTAAAACAGAGATAAGGATTCAGAGTAGAGAGAAAGAAAGGATGCCTTTGTACAACAGGCAGATGGCTGGAAAGACAGAAAAGAGTAAATAAAATCAGAAGGTTAAAGAAAGAAAGGCAGACAGCTATAAACAATTACTTTTCATTCCTGAAGTAGGACAACACTACAAGATCTAATGAGAGGAAAACCAACGATTTAACATGTTTTAAAGGCGGGACAAGGAGAGTAGAAGTGCAGGATGTCATCCCCAGGGAAAGTTTGATTCACAGCTTGGCAGTGCTAGTGCAAGTCTAAGTATTCACCAGAATAGTTCTTAACTTTTATTACCTTTAATCAGCACATTGGAAGAGCTAAGTGATTTTTGAGAGGAAGTAAAACCAGACAATGAAATCAGGAAGAAAGAAAGCGAAAGAGAGAGAGAGAGAGAGAGAGAGAGAGAGAGAGAAATGGGCATGTAGTAAAGCAAATAATTTGGGTCTATATTAAAATCTCGAAGACTGACAATATCGAATACGATATTGTCGACACGAGAATACCGAAAGTGCACTACATTGAACGTTTAAATGGAAAATTTCTGTAGGGGGAGATTTCCGTTTACTTCAATGTAGTGCATTCTCGGAGTTGGTATATTTAAGTAGGGGGGTGTGGGGGGGGTGGGGGGTGTAGCCTGCCTACACACTATTTATTTATTTTTTTGTATTTAGTATTTTTTTTTTTGGTTTTGATGGTTTAAAACTTCGATCACTAAAGTTCAATCTTTAGTGATTCAAAGTTTTAAACCTTTGAGATTATAATATAGACCCAATAACTCTGGGTGTATAGAACTGAATTTTGGCCAGATGACTGGGTAATCCAAGCTAGCCAAAAGATCATATGATATACCACAGACAAGTAGGCTGAGAAACAGGGAAGCAGATTTATCTGACCTGAGAGGTGTGAGCAGAGAGGATGATCAATAAGAGAGAAGCACAGAGGAGAGCAATGAGGCGAATTGTCTAAGGCTACCTTCCTGCTATTAAGTGAGACCCGGACAAAATTTTAAGCCCCCATAAACACTGAGGACAGTTCTGCCTATCCAGAATTGTTCACAGAAACCCTGTACAAGCATGTTAATAGCTGCATAGAGGCAGCTGTACCCACCAGGAAGAAGTACAGAACTAACTCAAAAAACAAGCTACCCTGGTGGAATCACAAAATCAATCAGCTGTATAACAGGAGTAAGAAAAATCATGGCAAAAATTGAGAGGTGCAGCACCCAGCAGGATAAAAGCACTCTCATCAAACTAAACAAACAACTCAGAGGACAAATAAAGTCTACCAAAGCCAAATCTGAGGTAAGTTTGGCCTCACAGGCCAAGGGCAACTACAAAGCATTCTTTAGCTATGTCCGCAACCTCAAAGGCAATACACAATTGTTTGCAGAGCTCATTGTAAATGGAGCCACCTATACTGATCCAGAAGAAATAGCACACCTCCTGGCTGATAAATTCAGCTCCAACTTTATACCTCACTCCCCTCAACTTTTCGTAAGGAAATATACCGAACACAACTCCCCCTACTATCATTAGGAAACAGGTCCTTATTGCTCTCTCTAAGACCAAGAACAATGCATCAGTGGGCCCAGACAATATCCCAGGATGCCTTCTAAATAGCATGAAACATGACCTGTCAGAGCCTCTGGAATTTCTATTTAACTATAGTGTCCAAACAGGCTTCCTGCCTCATGAATGGAGAAAGGCAACAGTCATCCCTCTGCACAAACGTGTGCCATCTACAGACCCTGGAAAATACAGACCCATAAGTCTTACTAGTCTTATATGTAAAGCCAAGAGAAGAATTACCATGGAGGTGATCAACAGAGATATAGTAAACCATCAGACACTGGACCCAACCCAGTTTGGTTTCGTCAAGGGCAAATCATGCCTAATGAACCTGGTGGACCTCTTTGAGAAGGTCACCAAAGGAATGGATGAGGGCAAAGTCATTCACACTGCCTACCTTGACCTGACCAAGGCATTTGACACAATACCTCACTTGGGTATTGTTGACAAACTCAAGAGGTTAGGTACAGACCCATATGTCACCCAGTGGATAGCCAACTGACTCACAAACAGGACCCAGGAAGTTAGAATTGAGGAGTCCACTTCTACAAAGAGGCCAGTCACAAGTAGAGTCCCTCAGGGTTCAGTCCTTGGACTGCTTCTTTTTGACATTTACTTCTCAGAAGTTAAGGCCAATGTTACTGGTCTCTGTTTGATGAAATTTGTAGATGACTGCAAATTATCAGCTGTCACTGAATCTCACGCTGACACAAATGTTCTCCAGGAGGTGCTAGCGAGACTAACAACTGGTGTCAGAGCCAGGCACTAAAACTAAATGCCAATAAATGCATAATAGTATCCTTTGGAAGTCATCCATATCAGGTAAATATCGTATTGACAACACACCCCTTAGAGTTGACCCAGTAGTCAGGGACCTAGGGACACACATAGATAGTAATCTAGCCTTTGATCATCACATGTCTACAGTGGTGAGGAAATCATTCTTTGTTGTGCAACTTATAAACAAACGTATGGTATCCAAGTCCACGGAAGTCATTCTTCCACTGTATTCGGCATTCCTCAGACCTATCATTGAGTATATTGCCCCATTTGGTATGTACCTAAGCAGGCATATCCAGCAATTGGAATGCCCACAGAGGTTCCTTACTAAAAGAATACAGGGCATAATTAAGATGTTCTATGCAGACCACCTCAAGCCCCTATTCCTGTATTGTGTCTCCTACAGGCTTTTGAGGGGAGATGTATGCCAGGCAAACAGGGCATTGTCAGACCTCATTCTGATGGACCTCTTGCATATCCACAAAAGAAACAGCACTAGTATTACCCATCCTAAAGACTTAAACCTTGCCTGTGATATAAATAGGACCTGCTGGATAGATAGGTATGTATCCCAGAGACTACCCCGTCTATAGAACAGGCTCCCCATCCATGTGAAGCAGAGTTCCTCCCTAACCCAATTCAAGTACAACTTGGACAATTGGATGGGAAAACGGAAATTCACCCCTGGTTTGACACCTATGTCTCTAGTGGATAAATGGTTTATCTCCCAGGCCCATGCTTACACTTATCAAGGGTATCAGAACTTGTCAGAGATTTGGGATGCATGGCTATGCTTAAAAAGGCCTTTGTGCTTGCTAGCCTAGTAAACACCTATGAACCTATGATCCTGGTTGTAACTTGTTATGCAAATCAAGTTTTAATGAAGGATTTCATCTAGAATTTTAGTGGTAATATCTAGAGAGATTGTTTCTTCTTCTAACATATCTATCTAAAATGTGGGCAAATGATTCAGATTTACTTGGCATGAATATACAGTTTGTTTTTATAGCAGTGATGTATCAGCTTGAATTTTCTAGCCAGATTTCAATATTATTGAAAGTTTTTTTGTAGAGAACATCACTTGAACGAGATATATATCATCTGCTAGAAAAAATTAGATAGTACTGTCTGCATATTGAAGTGCTTAGGCTAAGAAACACTGATAAGGAGAGAAAAGTAAAGGGAAAACATACCCCTGGCTGGCTTGGACAAGTTTAACAAGGAGGATGTTTAATGTGCTGCCTGTATTATTTCTGACAAATATATCTGGAACTATGAAAATGCTGTGGTGCATGGACCAACAACACCAGCATAGTTTAGTAATAGTTGATAATTAACACTGATGAAAGCTTTCACTTTGTGTAAAATTAAATATCCAGTAACCTTTTCTGCATGAAGGTAGAGCAGATAGTTTTATTTAGTGTTAACAGGGGTGTATCAAGGCCACATTTAGTCCTTTGGGCATGCAGGGAGTGTAACGGAAGATTTTTGCAGCGATCTGTTATGATTTGTCAGTTTTAAATTCCCTGACAATATGTAGACTAGTCAAAATGGATGAAATATACAACCACTGAATGTGTTGGTAAAAACTCAAAAAAGTGCCCTTTGTAGGGAGAAGCTCTCTTTGACCTCCATTTTGAGAATATGCCCCCATATCCCCTTTATAGATCGTAACTATTCGATTGCATGATATCAGAGACAAGAGAAAACACCTAGCAAGGGTGAGAAGCAGCTTGTACTATTTCATATTCGCAGTATAAAAATATTCTAGCCAATACATTTTTGATGGACTAGGATTGGGATGATTGCCTTTTAAACATTACTGTTCCTCAAATAGTTGAATTTCCATGATGGACATAAAGTATTTTACAAATTGTCTATCATCTTTCCCATAATTTTCAAAAGGGCAGAAAGACAAGTAACAGTGGAAATAGTTTTCAATTCCAAGGTTGTACCTCATTTGTGAAGGAAAATTACAACTACCGAGTACCAGGGAAATAACATTCTCCTACACTGCAGTCAGTGAGTATGGTTCTCAGTTTGTAAACAGAAAGAAGGTGGAAGATTCCAAAGAGCGGGAATTCTTCCACCTTATTTTAGGCTGAGCAATAATGCCCTTCTAATTTGCTAATATACCAGAAGAGTCAATCCTGTAATAAGTGTCCAAGCTGTTCTTTTTAAATATGCTTGCTTTAATATAATTTGGCAGTCTAGTCCATGCATTAGCAACTCTCTCATTCCTGTATAATCTCTGGTTTAATTTCTTTGAATGTTTTGGGTTTCTAATACCATGACAGGAGTGGAATCCATTCCTAACTCAGAGTATGATTATATTTCATGAAATTAGTATTGTTTCAGTCTTTGATGATAGCCAAAAGTGCTCATCTTAGCACCTGAAACGTGCCCAGAATAGACTCCTACAGTAATATATACAGGGTTGCATGTATTGGTAACATAACAAGGTGCAACTGTAAATCCCTTTTTATTAGACACATTATCCCTATTACTATTGGAACTCTTAGTTTTTTTCTTCCATATTGGTGTCATTTCTGTCTAGAAATCCTGATATTTTATGACTTTGTGTTGCTCTGTACGCAAGACACTGTAATTACTGAATGTAGCAATTTCAATGACTAGTGCTAGTTTTATCTTTTTTTAAAGACTATTATATCTGTTTTTTCTGCATCTGTTTTTGAGCTGCTCTTAATGGATGATCCCATGTGATTTAAATTTCATCATTCTCTGTTATGCTTTGGGGTTCATGTTTCCTTTGTTTCTCAACTACATCTATAGTCTAATGTTTGCATCATTCCTAGTGCAAAAATCTTGCCACATTTTTGTGTCTTTCAGTACATAGCCCCTCTGTCATGGGTGTATCATAGCCAGCAACAAGATGTGTGACAGTTTCCATTCTGTCTGTTTCCCCCAAATATTCAATGGACTTTATAAACTACTGAGCACATAGTCCACTAACCTAGGCCGCTATTATTTACCTTTCATCTTGGTTTAATTTCTCCAAGTCTTTTGGGTTTTTAATACCATGACAGGAATGGACCCCATTCTTAAGTCAAAGTATGATTAAAGTTCATGAAATTAGTATTTTTTCACTCTTTGATGTTACCCAAAACTGCTTTTTGCAGCACCCACAATGTGCCCAGAATTTATTCCTTTTGTAAATTATGTGGAGTTACATGTATCGGTAGCATATCTGATTACGACTGTAAATTCTTTTTTTATTAGACCTGTTGATCCTACAGTAGGAACTGATGAGTATCCTTCTCCCACGTTGCTCTAATTTCTGCCTGAAAATCCTGGTATTTTATGACTTTGTGTCGCTCTGTACATAAGACACTAATTACTGGGTGTAGCAATTTAATGATCAGTGCTACTTTTTTCTTGGACTTTAATATCTGATTTTCTTGTGTCTATTTTTTGAACTGTTGGCAATGGGTGATCCCATGTGATATAAGCTTCATCATTCTGTACAATGCTTTGTGGTTCATGTTTCCAAAGCTTTTCAGCTACTTTAGTATTGTAATGTTTGCACAAACCCCACTGCAACAATCTTGCCACATTAGTGTGCCTTTTGGTGTGCAGACCCTCTAACATGAGTGTATTATACCCAGCAACAAGACATGCAACTGTTATCAGTTCTTTTTCTTACAAAGCCTGCATTTGTCTGTTTCTGCCACATGTTCAATGGACTTTGTAAACCAAAGTGCAGATGTTGGGGATAATTTCCTTACTAATGTTGCTAAAGCAATATTATTCCATTTTGATTCTCTTAAATTTATGTCTCCATCTGCTGTTATTTTCCTCTCCTGCATTTCATGAAAAAAATGTATACATTCCTCTAAGTCATCAGTACATACCTTTCATGGTCTCTTCACTCAAACAGTTATCGTTTCAAGGGCTTCTTCATTGTTACAGCCACATAAACTACACTGTTATCATTGAGAATCTAATAATCACACATCCCATAACAATCTTTAATTGCTATCATAACACCTTCAACTGATTTTTTTTGTTAGAATGTCTGTACCAGTAAAACATTTATACCCTGACAGAAATGGTTTCCAGTCATTGTTCTTTAACCATGTTTCACAAATAGTATAACATTGATCTTGTGTAAATAAAGCAAATTTATTTTCCAATTTAAAAAAAATACTTTATTACTGAAGCTGCTAGCATTATCAATCACCACATATGCATCAAATGTTGCTATCTGTAAAGTGCTAAATGCCTGACTTGGCAAAGTTCCTGTCTTGTGTTTGCCAAGTATTGCAGTATATCTGCTGCAAAAATTATCTTGTTTTATCCTGACAAGTAGATTACATTTTGTCCAAGTATATGTGCCCAAAATTAAGTGTGGATGGTCTACACATTTCCAATTTTTAAAATGTGTCATTTTTTTCATATAGGTATTTACCCAGAAAATCTTTCAATTCATGTTGACCTGACACTACTTTCTACATGTGATTTATGAAAACTATGTTTTCTTGTATAACCTATGCTATTTAAGAGGGCTGTAAGTTCCCTACTAATAGTCAGAGAGTCCTTGAAGATAAGAACATTTGTACCAATTTAAATAAAAACAGCGATATACTTTACTCACATCATATATTTTCCTCCTTGAAAGCTTAACACTGTTCAGTGTTCAGTGTCCTTTCTGCAAATCTAAGTATCAATTCCTCTAATAATTGTATCTCCGATTAGTAGTATATCATTTTTGGGCAAATCTGAAGAATTTCCCACTTCTAATTTAGTAATATCTGCTCTGATCTTCATCACCATTAGTCTTATTAATTTCACTGTTCTCACTGTGTATTTCATTTGCAAGCATAAAATTTTCATTTGGCTGCCTTTGTACTTCCACAGCTTGAGGCATGTTGTCAAATTCAGCTTTCAACTCTTTTTTTTTTTTCTTACAGTAATGCTCTTTAATCATTTCAAGTTTAATTTGAATTTCTTCCTTTTGCCCTGTAGCTTGACTCATTTTCCTACCTTCTTTGTTGGAAAATTATGTAATTTCCTGTAGACTGAATGGTTTGTGATGGTTTGTGAGCCAAGTAGATGGAAGAACAAGTCAGCGAGGAATAATCAGTAAGATGGATAGCAAGCACAAGGTAAGAAAGGCACATAGGTGAAGCACTAATTTGCTAAGTGAGACTAAGAGGAAGGCAGGGAGGTTGACAGAGATTAAGTAAGGGCAATAGGGCTAAATTAGGACAGACAAATATTAAGTAACTTATTTAGACTAGAATGGGATATTCAAAAATAGGTAGATGCTGTCATCTAGTGGACAGATCTGAAACTGCAGTAGAGGGGCACGAGAAATATCTGAAACTGCAATATATTAATAGAAATATTCGAAATAACTATGGAAAATGTTTGAAATAAAGTCTGTATCACATAAAATGAATAAAATAAGAAAAACAACCAAATTTCTTTGCTGAGCACTAACTTTTTCGCATTAATCAAAGCTGTTTGAGTTGTCAGAATTGTATGAAGTGTTCACATGTTTGTGCAGTGTTACAGTACAATTATTTTGCAAAATATGCTTGTGCAGTGTTACAGTACAGTTATTTCACAAAATACAGCCATTTCAAAGCATATTTTGTGAAGTACGGTATTTCAAAGACTTTATTGCACATTTGAATGTTGTTACAAGTGCTGGCTGTGTGCTTGATTGTGTATAATTACAAAGGCCATATTTTTCAGTGTGTTTGGGCTTAATTTATTTGCATGGCAGTTGTATTTCGAAAGCCAACTCCTCTTGTGTTTGACAATAATATTGCAGAGAACTGGAGAGTGTTTGAGCAAGAGTACGATATTTTCATACAGGCTGTTTTTTCAGATAAAGATAACCGTACAAAGGCATTTATTCTGCTTAATTTATCTGGGTAAGAAATCATAGAAAGGGAAAATTCATTTGTGTATGCACCTGCTGCCTTTGCAGGAGAGGGGGGAAAACTGTCATATAATTGTACGGGCTTAGTCAAAGGAGACCCTGAGTGCTTAAAACATAAATTTAGAGACATTTGTAACCCCAAAACGAATGTTACAATGGAAAGGCACTTATTTTACACAAAAGATCAAAAGCCTGGTGAAACTTTTGCAGCATATATACAACAAGGCTAAAATGTGCAGATTTAGAGATTTAAGGGATGAGTTAATAAAAGATAGACTTGTGTGTAGTATTAAAAATGATGCTGTGAGAAAGAGTTTGCTTTGTGACAGTGATTTAACTTTGAATAAGGCCATTGAGATTTGTCAGATATATGAGCTTACAGAAAAGCACACAAATATGCTTACAAATGAGAAATGCCTTTAGTAACTTCTAAAGCCAATGTTGATAGTATACAGGATATTGTCAAAAAAAACAAGCCCAAGCACATGGTAGGAACTGGAAATGTTGTAACACTCACTGGGAAACTCTGTAGCTTTCTAGCAAGTTCCAAGGCATGCTCTGGAAACTACACAGTCTCAGTGAAGCTTAAGTGTGAGTCAGCAAACTAAAAGCTTGTGCCTATACTCAGTTTTTTAGCCAGCTGTCATGATTGTGGAGGAAGTCATGAGTCTAAAAGGAAAAAAATGTTTAGCTTTTGGCCAGCAGGGTCACAAATGTAATAAGTGGAATCATTTCAAAAGGTTTTGTAAATCAAAAAGGCACATTTTTATATTAAAAGGGAAATTTCAAAGAGACAAGTTGATAAGTTAGAAAGCTATGACCCTACTTTTTATATTGATGGTGTATTTGTGCTTCATGAAACAGTCAATGTAGTAGATTTATGGGCAAAGAATGAAGCATTTTGTACTGTTCGGATAAATGAAAGACCCATAGAGCTCAGAATTGACACAGGTTCAAAGTGTGATGTTACGTCAGCAGAAACATTTGTTAGGGTATGTGGTGGTGCGGAGCTTTATTTGGCAAAGTGTGTGAAGCTTGTTGCTTATGGTGGCGAAGAGTTTCAGACTGAGGGCTCAGTAGTACTTTAATGTTGCTCTGCTGGGAGAAGCTATGACTTGTTATTTTATGTGGTCAAAAGGCATATACAGGCATTATTAGGGCTCAGAGGCAGTTTGAAAATGAGACTGCTTTCGTTTAATAAGGAAGTCCATCATATTAGCTTAAAAGACCACTGTTCTAATTTCATCCAGTATATTTTCTGTAGCTATGCTGATCTTTTTGAAGACAAACCAGGCAAGCTTCCAATTGTGTACTCCATGAAATTAGACCCAGATGTTAGTGTAGTTGTCATGCCAGACCAGAAAGTTCCAGTAGCTCTACAGAACAAGTCAAAGCTAAGCTAGATAAAGTGGTGTCATTTGTCCAGTTGGTTCTTCAGCCCCAACTGAGTGGGTATCTTCCATGCTGGCAGCTCATAAGAAAAGCTTGGATGATATTAGAATATGTATTGATCCACAAGATTTGAAAAAAACACTGACAAGACCTCATCCAGTGCATACAGTTGAAGAAGTTGCAGCTCTGATGCCAAATACTCCTTTTTTTTTCTGTCTTAGATGCAAAGAGTTCAGTTTGGCAAATTTTGCTTGACAAGAAATCCTCATTGCTAACTACATTCAGTACTCTTTTTGGCAGGTACAGATTTTTGAGAATGACATTTGGATAAATTCTGCCAGTGAAGTCTTTCACTGTGCAATGGAGCAAATTTCTTTTCTGGGTACCCCTGTGCTATTGTAACAGATGATATTCTAGTAGGAGGTAATGGTGAAGCTGATCATGACAGAAACCTCACGAAAGTTCTGGAAAGAGTACATGAAGTGAATCTTAAGCTGAATCCTAAGAAGTGCAAGTTCAGGTTATGAGAAGTTACTTATGTTGGTCATGTGTTTACCAATTCTGGCTTATGACCAGACCCTTCAAAGCAAACAGCTATTATTCAGATGCTAGCACCAGACAATGTTCAAGCTCTTCAGTGTTTTCTTAGAATGGTTAACTACTTAGGCAAATTCATTCCAGACTTGAGCCAACTAGCAGCACCGCTTAGAGAGCTGACAAGTAAAGATGTATCCTGGTCATGGTTAGAACAACATCAAAGAGCATTTAATGTCCTGAAACACAGAATTGCCAGTCCACCAGCTCTCAGATACTATGATGTTCAAAAACCAGTTACTCTTCCCTGTGATTCTTCTAAACTTGGTCTTGGAGCAGTCATTCTTCAAGAGGGTCAACCTGTTGCCTATGCGTGCAGATCCGTAAACTAAACTGAGATGCAGTATACACAGATAAAGGGCTTTTGGCAGTTGTGTTTGCATGTTTGAAGTTCCATGATTATATTTGTGATAGACCTATCCAGATCGAAACAGACCACCATTCTGTAGTCACTATTTTGAGAAAGCATATGCATTCAGCTGCAGCCATATTGCAATGTATGATGTTGAGACTGAAGATGTATAATTTCAATCTTGTCGACATGAAAGTCAAACTTCTTTATCTTGCTGATACATTATCCAGATCACCCAGAAATGCCACTGAACAGCATGAGAATGAGAAACTTGATTTTGAAGTCATGGAAGTGAAAACATTTTCTTCCACACTTCTCGATGAGCTTAGAAATCATACTGCATCAGATCCTGTTTTACAGAAGCTCAACCACTTTATTAGTTGAGGATGACCATCAAAGCAATCTAGTTTCCCTCAAGAAATTCAACCGTATTTTCATTACAGAGATGAGATTTTGTCTGACAATAGTATCATTAAGAAAGGTCCAAAAGTGACTGCTCTAAAGTCCTTGGACCCAGTATATATTATTGTCTTGCATCGGACATCCAGGAACTGATTTTGCTAAAAGAAGGGCAAGAGGATTAGTATTTTGGCATTTTTATGTCACAAGATATTCCGAGAGTACTTTCATCTTGTTTTGTATGTAATAGTACAAAGTTGTATCAACAGAAGGAACCACTTCAGCTAAATCAGATTCCTCAACTACCTTGGTCGACAGTAGCCACTGACATTTTCAAATCGAATGGTCAACATGACTTGGTGTCAGTAGACTCTTACTCTAACTGGTTCAAGATAGACCTACTTTCTAACCTAGTATCCAGTACTCTCATGACAAAGATGAAGTGTCATTTTGTGGTCCATGGTAGTCTGCACAAAGTTATTTCTGACAATGGCATGCAGTTTACTTGCCGGCACATTCAAAAGATTTGCTAAAGAGTGGGACTTTATACATGTTATAAGTAGTTCTGAGTACTCGCAAGGTTTGTCAAAACTTGCAGTTCAAAGTATGAAACAGTTACTAGAGAAGTTGAAATGAGACGAGTGACATTTTCCTGAATCTCTTGATTCTCAGAAATATTCCTCATGATAAACATCTTGGTTCACCTGCCCAGAGACTTCTGTTGAGATAAACCAGAACTACATTACCAATCAGCAGTAGTTTATTGGTTCCAAGTGCTAAGAATACCAGATTAGTGAAAGTCCATCTGTTAAAGAAGCGCCTATCCCAGAAGTCTTATTATGACAAGTTCAGTAAACCACTCAATCCATTACATGAAGGAGAGACAGACAAAATGCAACCATGCAAATTGGATTGGAGTCGTGAAGAGCATTTGTCCAGACCTCAGGAATGCAAACATGCAAAGGTTATGATTGGATTGGAGTCGTGAAGAGCATTTGTCCAGAGCTGAGATCATACATTGGCGAATCATGGCTTTAAGTTAAATGGAAAAAATGTATTATCATATCATTTGGTAAAACACTGCCCCTTCTGATTACCACATCAGCGGCAACCCCCCTAAGCACACTACCCGTGGTGAGAGACCTGGGTACTCAGATTGACAACAGTCTCACATAAGACCATCATGTGGCAGCAGTGGTCAGAAAAGCCTTTTACTTGGTTAATCTCATAAGTAAAGTGATTGCATCTAGTAAAAAGGAGGTTATTACCTCTCTGTACTCCTCCGTCATTAGACCTATAATTGAGTATAACGTCCCGTTTAGTATGTGCCTCTCCAAACACCTGCACTGACTGGAAAGGCCACACAAATAATTCACAAAGAGAATCCATGGGCTCCAACACCTGTCCTATGCGGACAGGCTCAAATCACTGTCACTCTACTCGGTATCATACAGATTGCTCAGAGTTGGTCTTTGTCTCACCTACAAGGCAATATTGGACCCTGCCCTACTAGAGATGGTCCATATCCGTAAGTCTGACTCGTTGCACGTTACCCACTCAATAGGCCTAAATATAATATGCAACATCAACAAAACCTGCTGGAGAGACAGGTTTGTCTCCATGAGGCTGCCCCACCTCTGGAATAGACTTCCCATACATGTCAAATAGAATACCTCCGTGACCCTTTTCAAGTGCAACCTTGATGAGTGGATAGGAAACCACAAATTTGTCCTAGGGGTTCCACCTTTGTCCCTCACTAACATTGGTGACAGGTGCTGACTGAGGTTTCTTTTTTGGGGATAAACTCTTGGCTAGGCTTGTAAGGGGCCCCAAGGCCATTAGCCTAGTAACCTCCAATGATATTTCTTTTTATATCGCAACATTTCTTGTTTAATATAACAGCATTTATTAGTGTGCACTTTATATTTGCAGTTTTGAACATTTTCCGGTAAGCAGTGAAACAAAATGTATGACCCAATAATGCCAAAAGTATCCATTTCAGAACATTTCAAACATATAAGACAGTAGCCTGTCAAAGTTCCATCATAATCTACCACTATCTGTACTCAATAATTATGACCTTTTTATTGACTGTGACATACACATCATGTATCTGACTGCGACAAATACATTGTGTGTCTGATTGTGATACAAATGGCCACAGTAAAGTACTCCAGTTTGCTTTACACACACATGCACATTAGTCCTGCATGGACAAACTAATGACTTAACTTTATCACTCAGCAGGGCCGGTAATTTTTATCCACAAATCCCCCAAACCTAGGCATTATAGCTACATTGTTGACTGTATCCTTCTCAGATGTTCATGTGAAAAAAATTAACAGTAATAATGACCAAAGTCACATATTTCAAATGTGTTTCACAGAAACACACTGTCCCCAAAGTATTCTAACTTGGTATACAGGCGCGCAGGCATGCGCGTGCATGCGTGCACACACACACACACACACACACACACACACACACACACACACACACACACACACACACACACACACACACACACACACTTGTCCTGCAATGCCAGATTAAAGAGTGTTTAAAATTGCCAGATTATAAGAGGATAAGGCATTTTAATCGACAGAGAGTCCACCGCCAGCATTCATAGCCAGTTTGCTGACTGTGTACACCTCATGTTGTTATGAAGAAATAAATTATATGTATTTTATTTGGATGAACTGTATGAAATTCCATACAGTTCACTGCCATTATAGCATAAGATCTAGTCATGTGTAGCACAGTTTATATAGAAGAGTATTTCTGAGAGCATAAGAAATATTAACCACATGATAATACAGTATATATAGTAAGACAATATGCACAATCTTTGCAAATGTAAAAGTCATCTGAATAATTCCACAAACAACTTTGATTTCAGTGCTTCATCTGCAAATTCATTACCTGCCACAATTGAAGAATACATTGTCTGTTTTGCATTGAAGAAATTAATTGTGTATTGTTGATATTACCATAACATGTTTTGAACTAGACTGGCTGTGCAATAAGGAATGTCTGGCAAGTAACAACAGGTTCATATTAACTAGGCATTCAGTTCTGGAGACAATTAAGGAGCATAATCCAAATTCCCAGTTGTTGCAAAGCACTGTCTGGTTAAGTGACTTGCTCACTGTCACACAAAAGGTAAATGAAGGTGGAAAGATTCATACCCTGCATCCTTTAGTAGTTTGCTCTAACTGCCAGAGTAAAGGTTAACTAAATGCAGATATCCTCTGCAGTCCTATCTTGTAGAGAAGACTGTACCACAGTAATGTGTAACAATGACTATATAATGAATGCTAAAGCTTATACAGTTATTTCCTTTATTCCAAATAATGCACACAATATGATCTATCTGATAAATGGCAACCCTTCTCCTGTTGCTGGAGGCTACAAAGAAGGTACTACAAAAATATATTACTAAAATGCAACATGTTTATACTATATTATACAATCCAGGTCTATTAATTAATTAATTCTTTAGAGCAACAAATAAAACAATTAGAGGCAATATAAATGGAGCACCTTTTTTAAACTACCCACAAGTCATACAAAATCAAAACTATGCTTGCAGAACACCTGTATCTCATTTTTACCTCACTATGTCTTCTATGTAATCAAGAATAGTTATCCCCTCAGACGTCACTCGGTACAGATCTGACCTACTTGAATTTTTGTATTGTTACACCATACACCTTCGGGGCCAACAGGGCCAGCATATTGACAATGGGTCATTATGCAGGGCAATGAATCAGGACTCCATCGACTATACCAGTATCCCATTACTTGTTTGTCCCTCTTCAGTTACCCAAAACACTGTTCAAACCTGTCAGTGTATGTATGATGTTCTTCTTTACTTTTACAATTATCATTGAGATGTGAATATCAAATTTTATAGAAAAAAAAAAAAACAGCAACAGAAATTTCTGAAAAAAAAATGTAAAACTTGTATATAGTGAAAATGTGTCTGGCAACTCAATAAACTAAAAGAGACATGTTGGGATTCTTACACAAATTGCATATTGTCTATGTGAAGGGTGCAGGAATTCAAAAGTCAATTGTATAACGCTTTTGCTCTTGGACAACCCACTAAGCACAAGTGTTCAAGAGCAGCCCATTAGTAATGTCTGTTGAAGTAACTTGGCAGAGTCCCACAGAAGACAAATGATGGCTGAGAGAATCCATGTGCCATAGGAAGTAGCCATTCCAGAACTCCTAGCCTTACTCATCTGTACTAAATGCTGGACTAACTGTTGTAGCTCAGATACAGTGATTTTCACATCCATGTGTCTTGTGTAAAATAAATAGAATTAAAAATGTATTCATAGTTAAAGGATGAACATTAAACTCAGACTTTATGCTGTGCAATTTATTCACAGCTTAATAATAAATACACAGTCAACATTCAACAGAATAAGGAAATCAAGAATTATATCCAAAAACATAGCTCATGCAATGATGCTCGTGTTTACTACAATTGATTTCCTTCCTTTCCACCATAACTACTCTGGTTCATAGGTAGTTATTAGGATTGCCATCCAAGGGTCAACTGAGTAGCTTAGGCTAAATTTCCAGTTGCCCCATAGCTGCCTGTTTAAGTGACTTGCTTAAAGACAGGCATACTGTATATATGAGGCAAAATCAGAGATGTTTTGCAAAACTGGAGACAGGTAAGAGTAGACTAGTTATTCTAAATCTTTTTGAAAAGTTAACAGAACAACATATTTTGCATCAACAAGTACAACTGTGAAACTCTAATAACCAACAGTAATCCTCAGAGATTTACCAAAGGAGAAAATGTCCTGCAAGGTCTGGCAGTTGATGCACCCACAGCAAAAGTCCATGATTTGAGCCTGAGGAAGTCTCTTAACTAAACTAAACTCCCCTCTTTAACTAGGGCACTACACACACCCACACATGCACACACACACACACACACACACACACACACACACACACACACACACACACACACACACACACACACACACACACACACACACAAACTCATTCTTGCTAACATATTCCAAGGTTGTAAATCATCTCTCTTTCTAAAGTGAAAGCATGCTGTAGTGGTGTGCATCTGTTCTGCTGTGAAAATTACATCTGTTTCTGTCTTTCTCTATAACATTCTGTACCTGTTAAAACAGATACCACAGGTTGGAAAATAGTCCATCTCTCTGCATGCAGCATGGAGAAGTAAATCCATCTCTTTCTAAAGTAAAATCAACACATACTTTCCATTCACTCATACTTAAACTGCCACTAAATCTCATGCCAGTTGTGTGCATGTATCATTGGCTGAATGTGGAGAATATATGTTGCTGAGAGTAAAGATCATTGTCTGAAAGTCGAGGAAAGCAGAAAAACTAATGCAGAAGGCAAGACATAAATGATTTTTTTCATAAACCAGTAGGACCTGGAAAACTTTTCTTTTTTGAAAACTTGTATTCATTTTTTTTTAATTATCCTTGTGGCTGGGCCCCCAGTCAGCAGCGGGCCCTAGGCAGCTACCTAGGTCACCTAATATTAGATCCTGACCTGTTTGGGGGAACTTGCAGTGGAGAATTACAGGTGGAAAAAGTAATCTCCTTGACTTTATATTCTCCTTATTAAGAAATTAAGACTATTTGCATGGTAATTTAAGTAAATGATTTTACCATCAACAGTCCCCTTTTTCCAATTTATACATGGGGTCAGGGTGTTGTGTCAACTGTCATCACATGTCTTTTTTCAGAGCCACTCTTCAAACTTTTTCAATAGTCATAGCTGACTGTCACACATCTTCTGTCATATGATCCATATCTTGGCTGTATGTCCTTCTCTCTTGTTCCCCTATTCTGATTTTTCACAAACCTTCTCTGATTCAGAGCCACTCTCCTATTTTTTTCAGCAGTCATGTCTGACTATCACACATCTTCTGTCATACAGTCCGTATCTTGGCTGAATGTTCTTCTCTTTCTCTATTCTCATTTCTCACAAATCTTTGCCAACTGATCCTCTCTTTTGTGCAAATGTGACCATACCAGGTATTCTCCTTTGCCTTCTCTATAGTTCAGGTTACCACTCTAATGTCCAGATTTCTTTGTTTTCCCCCACAGTGTGCATATTAACACTTTTCACAGGCATTTCTTCTCCATTACTTCAAGCTTCCAGGTTTCTGAGTCACACAGAAGCACTGGTTACACCACTGTTTTTTTCCACCTTACCCTTTAGTATCTCCGGCATTCTCCTTTCATGCACTGTCTATGATACTTTGTGCCAGTTGGCTGCTTCAGCTGTGATTCTAGCTTTGACTTCCCCATTCAGGCTTCTGTTATCTTCAGCCACACCTCCCAGATACTTGAAGCCATTTCCTTTCTATCTCAGTTTTCAACTATTTCTGGTTTCCCACAGTTGCTGCTGTGATAAATGCAGCAACTGTGGGAAACCACACACAGTTGCTGCTGTGACAGCTGTTCTTGTGTGTATACAGTTTCATTCCATGTCCCTTTAAGTTTGCTTTCTAGTCCTCAATCACTTGCTGAAATTCATGATGAAAGTCCACTTGTAATGTCACATTGTCTGCATACAGCAGCTTTGTTGATTTTCCCCCTCTGACCTGTTTGCTAATGTAGTCCATCACCAGTATGAAAAGCAGTGTGGTCAGAGATTTTTTATTTTTATTTTTTATTTATTTATCATTTGTTGACCGGGAAAGTCCGACTAGGTTCCACAGAGCCTGTTTTCAGCAGAGGCCCAGGGAGAAATGCTCCAGATGCATGTCTTTGGAGATGAACCCTGATGCTCACCCACTCCCACTGGGATCCCCTCAGTGAGTGTGATCACTGTTTGTACTTGTGTAACAGGGTCCTTGTACATAGCTTCAATAATTCTACCAATGATTTCAAGCCACAAAAGTACTGTAGGACAACCCATATTGGTTTTCTTGGGGCCTTGTCATATACTTCCTCCAGATCTTAAAATGGCCAGTTTGACGCTTTCCTCATCTCCAACTTCTTTTCCATTATCTGTCTGACTGCAAGTATGAGGCCAGTTGTGCTACATCCTGATCTAACTTCAAACTGCTCACCTCCATATCTCTCAACCAGGAAACATCAAAAATCTGGACAAAGCCCATGAAAAAATAGGTACAAATCTGTATGGTGATGAACATAAAATTTGCATACATAATTATGTAATCCCACCCACTCCAATGGACTTGTGGAATACCAACTTTCAAACGCAAACTTAATAGACAACCAAAATATGGCCCCAGAGTCCCCCTGCAGCCATTCCAATAACCCATTACTGGCTATTTCGCCCCATTTACCATAAACACTGTAATGTGCATACTGCTTTACTTGTACAATGATTATTTGGATTTTATTTTACATTTTATAGCACAAACACTAATAGATATCTACTAAACAAAGTAATACAGTTTCACAATGAAAATAGACTTAGCATTAAAACTTCTGTGTTCTTGAAACTCATACTCATTGAAACAGCATTGAAACCACATCCAAAGAAAATGCATCTGGCAGTGGTGAATAAAGATTATCTTTGGGCTGTTTTCAAATCCTAGACTCCATGCATACGAAACATACATGTGTTCTTTGATACACCTTCCTGACTGTATTTAATTATATTTCTTGTATAATACAGCATACTTGTTACAGTGCATTTTAAATTTATTGTTTTGAACATTTTTTCCAGTAATAATGCAGAAGGTATGGAACATCCACAGGAACAAACCACAGCTAACAAAAAAATCTTTCTGTAGTAAGAAGTCTCTCCACTGTTGTAGTATAAATCTCCTGGTGCAAACACAATTTTGTTAATCACACCGTGTAGTCGAATAAAACACTTTTATTAACAAAAATGGTAAGCGCTTTCACCTATAAGGCTTCTTCAGACCAAATAAATGTAAACAAACATTTAGACTCTCTTATATAGGCCTCCTTATGTATTATTCATTAATCCAGTAAAATTACTCATGCTGACATCATTTCCTGGGCTATAAAAATGTATGTTAAATATATAGTTACATGAGACAATACTTCTATAGTAATTCATGTTCTTACAAAATTTTTCCATGTTAAAATAATCCTTAAAACATCTCTTACTGTTAAGAAGCTGGTCATAGCAATATATAAAAACAATGAAAGCACTTTCAAGAATGATGCATTGTATATAAATACAGACCAAATAAATATGTTGAATAAAAAAATGAATAAATAAACAACAGTTCATACATATATATATATAAAACCCAAAATAAATCTAATAAATATACATATATAAAATCTATGTATGAGTAAAAAATGTATATAAAATATATGTGTGTTTGTGTGTGTGTGTGTGTGTGTGTGTGTGTGTGTGTGTGTGTGTGTGTGTGTGTGTGTGTGTGTGTGTGTGTGTGTGTGTGTGTGTGTGTGTGTGTGTGTGTGTGTGTGTGTGTGTGTGAAAAAAGGGGGGGGGTATATTATTTAATAGACTTGAGTCTCCTATTTTGTAGGACCGGTTTGAGGGGTACTTTATCAGTGAGTCCCGGTCTCTTATCTGCCCTAAGCTTTATGATCCATGTAGTGTCACAGCCTTCTGTAAAGTTTTTTACATCTCCTCCTCTATAACTTGGAGTAATAACTTGTATGACAGTAAACTTAAAACAGTGAAGTGGACCCACTTCTAGTGTATGTCTAGCTAATGCATTATGCTCAGATTTAAGGTGTATGTGGTAAGAATGTTCCCTCATTCTCTCTCTCAATTTCCTGTCAGTTTTACCAACATAAAATGCATCACAGACTGTCACCGAGCAAGGTAAACCACATGTTCTGTCTGACAGTCTGCATTTATATAAAAAGTGTGTTCTTGTAGTGCAACTGGGTGTATAAAAAGAGTTCTGGTGTCTATGTGACTGCAAAAATTACATCTATTGCAGGGTTTCATCCCAGATGTCATATTATCACTTCTTTGAAGTAGTCACCAAAGTCATAGATGAGGGTAAGGTGGTTCACACAGCCTATCTAGATCTCGCCAAGGCGTTCAACAACATCCCCCACTCTGGAATTATAGATAAACTCACTAAACTAGGTATAAATCCCTATGTCACAAGATGGGGTGCCAACTGGCTTACAGAAAGAACCCACACTGTGAAAGTAGCAGACTCCAAATCAGACTTCAGACCAGTGACATGTGGAGTACCACAGGGTTCAGTCCTGGGTCCTCTCCTGTTTGGTATCTACTTCTATGAAGTACAGGCTAACACAGAAGGTCTTTGGCTAACTAAATTTGCAGATGACTGCAAACTCGGAGCCATAATTGAAACTCTTAATTATGTGGACATCCTACAAAAGGGCCTCACTGAGACAGATGCCTGGTGTCAAATACATGGTCTCAAGATCAATGCCAAAAAGTGCATTGTCATCCCCTTTGGTAAAAATTCTGTACCTATGAACTACCACATAGGCGGTAATCTACCTAACACCAAAAGTGTGATAAGAGACCTTGGGACACAGGTGGACAGTAGTCTCTCCTTTGATAATCACATCGCCAAAGTGGTCAGGAAATCCTTCTATGTGGCACACCTCATCAAAAAAGGTTTCTCATCCAGAAAAAAAGAGGTCATTGTTCCCCTCTACTCATCACTCATTAGACACATTATAGAGTACAATGCCCCTTTTGGTATGTACCTCACAAGACATCTACAACAACTGGAAAGGCCTCAAAAATACCTCACAAAGAGGATTACTGGCCTCAAACAGATGTCTTACGCAGTCCGTCTAAAAAAACTCCAGCTTTACTCCGTCGCATATCGCCTACTCAGAGGTGATCTCTGCCTAACATATAAAGCTATGTCAAACCCAGAGCTGTTGGACATGCTCCACTTAAAGAAATCTCAATCCCTCCGAGCTACACTCTCTAGGGACCTAAACCTTGTCACCACAATAAACAGAACATGCTGGAGGGATAGATTCCTGTCCCAGAGACTTCCCATACTCTGGAACAGACTACCTATCTTTGTCAAACAGAGCTCCTCATTAGCACTCTTCAAGAAAAATCTTGATGATTGGATGGGTAATAGGAAATTCACCCCGGGGATCACTTCTGTGGTTCTGCTTGAGAGGGGCACAGGAAAATAATTTTCTTGGGTGGCAAAAGCCAGGGTACATTTTTGGCTAAGCTTGTATAGGCCCTAGCGCCAATAGCCTGGTACCTACCTATGAACCTATAAACCTATCAGTATTCTTCTTCCCCATAATCCTTGGATGGCACAGGAGCTGTTTCAAATTCTGTTTTTAAAAAGGAAACTTGGTCGTTCTCCTACTATCTCTTTGATATCCTCATCTAGGGTTAAAATATCCCAATGTTTCTGTATAATGTCTCTCAAATTATTGGTGTCTAAGGTGTAAAACATTGGTATTTTCACCTGATCACTTATTTCTTCTCTCAGCACTTCACCCATTGAAGTACTTGCACTGGAGAAGTATGGACAGGCTCTGGTTGCCCGTAATGAACTGGCTTCTTCAAGAGCAGTATTAATTTAATTCATTTTATAATTCCTATCTAAAAGTCTTGTCTTCAGGTCCTCTAGCTCGTGTTCATACCCCTCCTGTGTTGGATTAACCTAGATGCTCTCATGGCTTGGCCTTTCGCTACATTCCTAAAAACATACCCTGGGTGCATGCTCTTCCTGTGTAACAATGTATTTCTGTAGCATGCTTTCCTATGAATCCCTGTATTCAGTATACCATTCTCCAGTCTCTCAATATGTACATCTAGAAATGATATATTGTGTTGTGAGTGTTCCATTGTAAAATTCAGGTACTCAGTAAGACCATTTACCTCTAACATGAAATCATGTAGATGTGTTTCCTCGCCTGTCCAAATTAAAAACAAGTCATCCACAAAACGTCTGTAAAGCCCTACATGCGCCTTATAACTTTCTAGAGGAAAAAGTTTCTCTTCTTCCCAACTGGCCATAAAAAAGTTGGCGTAGCTGTTGGCACAAGAAGTGTCCTATGCTACGCCATCATTCTGTATGTATATTTCCTCATTACATGTAAAAATATTATTATACAATATGAGTACTAAGAAAAGGGTCAATAAATCTATAAAACATGCTTCATTGGTTGTGTGTATCAACATATATCTGTGTATTTTCTCTACACCCTGGTCATTGGGTATAACAGTGAAAAGACTTTTCACATCCAATGTAACTAAAATATATGGTGTATCATCCGTTATATTTCTCATGTAATCATAAAGATCTTCCTCTATATTAATTCTAGAATAGAACCTCTATTCTTGTAATAATGTCACCATACTTTGTCTATAATTTTACAAAATTAGTAGAGCATGATATACACAAGATGAATAAGTCTACTAAGAACAGAAAAAATAGTAACCTTACATTTAAACAAAGGACAGCACTGAATGATTTATGTAATGATGATTCCATTATTATTAAACCAGCGGATAAAGGAGGTCCTATTGCGATCATGGACAGAGACAATTATAGACAAAGTATGGCGACATTATTACAAGAAGAGAGGTTCTATTCTAGAATTAATGTAGAGGAAGTGGAAAATAGAGTGTTTAAAATTTATGATACGTTAGATGATGTGCTGAAGAGTGGATATATCAATTTAGACTTATTTAAATTCTTGAGGGTGAATAATCCCTTATTACCGATTATTCAAGGACTCCCCAAAGTACACAAGTCTCTCAACAATCCCCCTATGAGGCCCATCGTAGCAGGGAGAGGTTGGGTAAGCGAGCCCTTATCAATTTTTATAGAATATTATCTTAGACCAGTGGTGAATGCCAACACTCACATTTTGAAGGATAGTAAACAATTTTTATTATATTTTTATGATTGCATGAGACAGATAACGGATGATACACCATATATTTTAGTTACATTGGATGTGAAAAGTCATTTCACTGTTATACCCCACGACTAGGGTGTAGAGAAAATACACAAATATATGTTGATACACACAACCAATGAAGCACGTTTTATAGATTTATTGACCCTTTTCTTAGAAACCATATTGCATAATAATATATTTACGTGCAATGAGGAAATATACATACAGAATGATGGCATAGCAATGGGCACTTCTTGTGCCAACAGCTACGCCAACTTTGTTATGGCCAGTTGGGAAGAGGAGAAACTTTTTCCTCTAGAAAGTTATAAGGCGCATGTAGGGATTTACAGATGTTTTGTGGATGACTTGTTTTTAATTTGGACAGGCGATGAAACACATCTACATGATTTCATGTTAGAGGTAAATGGTCTTACTGAGTACCTGGATTTTACAATGGAACACTCATGACACAGTATATCATTCCTAGATGTACATATTGAGAGACTGGAGAATGGTATACTGAATACAGGGATCCATAGGAAATCATGCTACAGAAATACATTGTTACACAGGAAGAGCATGCACCCAGGGTATGTTTTTAGGAATGTAGCGAAAGGCCAAGCCATGAGAGCATCTAGGTTAAATCCAACACAGGAGGGGTATGAACACGAGTTATAGGACCTGAAGACAAGACTTTTAGATAGGAATTATAAAATGAATGAAATTAATACTGCTCTTGAAGAAGCCAGTTCATTACGGGCAACCAGAACCTGTCCATACTTCTCCAGTGCAAGTACTTCAATGGGTGAAGTGCTGAGAAAAGAAATAAGTGATCAGGTGAAAATACCAATGTTTTACACCTTAGACACCAATAATTTGAGAGACATTATACAGAAACATTGGGATATTTTAACCCTAGATGAGGATATCAAAGAGATAGTAGGAGATCGACCAAGTTTCCTTTTTAAAAACAGAAAGAATTTGAAACAGGTCCTGTGCCATCCAAGGATTATGGGGAAGAAGAATACTGATAATATGACATCTGGGATGAAACCCTGTAATAGATGTAATTTTTGCAGTCACATAGACACCAGAACTATTTTTATACACCCAGTTACACTACAAGAACACACTTTTTATATAAATGCAGACTGTCAGACAGAACATGTGGTTTACCTTGCTCGGTGACAGTCTGTGATGCATTTTATGTTGGTAAAACTGACAGGAAATTGAGAGAGAGAGAATGAGGGAACATTTTTACCACATACGCCTTAAATCTGAGCATAATGCATTAGCCAGACATACACTAGAAGCGGGTCCACTTCACTGTTTTAAGTTTACTGTCATACAAGTTATTACTCCGAGTTATAGAGGAGGAGATGTAAAAAACTTTACAGAAGGCTGTAAGACAAAATGGATCATAAAGCTTAGGGCAGATAAGAGACCGGGACTCAATGATAAAGTACCCCTCAAACCGGTCCTACAAAATAGGAGACTCAAGTCTATTAAATAATATACTCCCCCCCCTTTTTTACACACACACACACACACACACACACACACACACACACACACACACACACACACACACACACACACACACACACATATTTTATATACATTTTTTACTCATACATAGATTTTATATATGTATATTTATTAGATTTATTTTGAGTTTTATATATATATATGTATGAACTGTTATTTATTTATTCATTTATTTATTCATTCAACATATTTATTTGGTCTGTATTTATATACAATGCATCATTCTTGAAAGTGCTTTCATTGTTTTTATATATTGCTATGACCAGCTTCTTAACAGTAAGAGATGTTTTAAGGATTGTTTTAACATGGAAGAATTTTGTAAGAACATGAATTACTATAGAAGTATTGTCTCATGTAACTATATATTTAGTCATATATTTTTATAGCCCAGGAAATGATGTCAGCATGAGTAATTTTACTGGATTAATGAATAATACATGAGGAGGCCTATATAAGAGAGGCTAAATGTTTGTATACATTTATTTGGTCTGAAGAAGCCTTATAGGTGAAAGCGCTTACCATTTTTGTTAATAAAAGTGTTTTATTCGACTACATGGTGTGATTAACAAAATTGTGTTTGCACCAGGAGATTTATACTACAACAGTGGAGAGACTTCTTACTACAAAAAGATTTTTTGTTAGCTGTGGTTTGTTCCTGTGGATGTTCCATACCTTCTACATTATTATTTTCATTTTTTACATCGCAGGAACATTTATTCCGTGGTGCTGCTACTTCATTTTACTGGTCTTACTCTACATTTTTTCCAGTAAGCAATGAAACAAAATGCATGAACCAATAATGACAAAACTGTCCCTATTCAGAACATTTCCATCATAAAAGTCTACTCAAACTTCTACAATCCACCAGTATCAGTAAATATGCACAATCTCTGTAGAAGTAAAAGTCATCTAAATAATTCCACATTAAAGAGATCTGTAACTAATGAAGAGGTTTCTGCTAGCAAACATCTTTATATTTCATTGTTTCATCTACAGGTAAAGTGCCTGTTACCCTTGAAGAATAAATTGCCTATGTTATATTAGAAATGATATGCTAGTAATATTTCAATAGGGAATGCATGGCAAACTGATAACAGGTTCATAGTTACTAGGTATCTCCGCCAAAGGAGGACATTCACAGGACTGCAGCATCCACCCACTTTAAAAGTACAACACAGTACAGTATCAGCAATACATCAACATACTGTGGGAGTAGAACCCATATCCTTTTGCAGCAAAAGCAAATATACTACCTGTTGTGCTGCTAACAATGCAAGTAGACTTTGCATATGTAGCACTAAACTTCTCTTTCCCTAAAGAACAGTGCAGCACAAAAAAATCAGGAAAAAGCCAAAATTTATTGGGGTGGCAAAAGCCCAAAACCGGGGCACATTTTAAACATTGCTTGTATAATCTTAGAAAGTTGCTCGAATAAAATGTGTTACCATGTGTTACCTGAAAGATAGGAAGACAAACTTAAACGGCTATCATTATTTGGTGAATTCAATTCTCACTGATTTGCTAGAAAACCATACATTTTATTTTATTTAACATTTGCTTACTGGGAAAGTCCAACTCAGAACAAATCCAATTTTCATCAGAGGCATGGGGAGAAATGCTGCATATGCATTTCTTTGTCTTGTGGGAGGAAACTGCAGCACCCATAGGAAACCTACACAAACAGGACATGCAGACTCTGCACAGAAGGTGCTTCAGCCAAGAATCAAACCAGAGAACCTCTTGCTGTGAGGCAACAACACTACCACTGCACTACAGAAATTTTAAGAGGAATAGCCCAAAAAGTATGAGCCAAACATTCCAGACATTCTGTGAAAATTTGCACAGTTGAGAGCTCACTGGAGAACAGAAGCAGCCAAAATCTCACTGCTATTGGTCTGAGAGGACAAGCTAGGAAAAAAGGCACAGTAGTGTGCACACACCTAAAGCCTTTGAAGAAACCAACTCTGAAGCTGGGGAAAGAGAAAGTGTTTCTTTGAATGTTATGCTATCAAACCTAGGGAAACTGTTAGCATTACTCAGACGTTCTTTAATTTCCCAGTAACTTATTCTGATGTCACTTTTCTGAGTGCTTACACTACTGAAGGAGGTTTCTAGAGGCATTAGCCAAAGCCACAGTGGCCAAGGGATCAGGTGTATGCCCTCTTGACAGCTGCATACTCCTGCATAGACTTTGCTCTCCTTCAGATTTCCCTCACAGTGAACCTAGCACAGAGTGAACAGCTGTCCACATTCTTTTCCACGTCTAGTTTGAATATATAGTGAACATAATAGTCTATATGTTTTACCTACTTACCACAATCTTTGCAATTGTTTCTCTTTTCAGTTGCTTCTGTATCTTCATCGTCAGACATTGAGTATACCATCATTAATACATTACAAAAATAAAAAAGATCCCACTCTGGAAGCAGGCCACTGTTTCTAGAAGCAGAAACTGTTGACTCTGCAGCTACAAAAATCTAAAGATGGTATCGGCTAATGCTCCTCATATACCACAAATGTCCTGATGACAGAGTTGGAGACAGATGGGCAAGACCGCTGGCTGAGGCATAGCTGTGGAACCTGGGGCTACCATCAAGCTACCTGCATGCAAAATCTCACTAAATTGACTGTAAAACTGAATATGTATTTATTTACTAAAGAGATAATTTCAGATGCAGACATTTTTGTGTAGCATTTTTTGGTCCCCTTACCTTTATTTGAACAGCTGTCTTAGTGTCCAGTATCAACTGCTAGTCTACCAGTTGCTACAATCCACCCCTGGAGTAATACCATTTTTTCTGCCAAGGCCAGAGTGAATCACAAGAATGTCTGGGGGGGGGGGGGGGCACTGTCAGTTACAAAGTCAGGAGGATTCTTTCTAATGAACTACATGCCCCCCCTTCTCTTGGTGACTATGTTTACATCTGCAGGGGCTGGCATACAATGGTGGATATTGGGGTATATCACCCTGTGTATGCAGTAGCTCAGCAATGTCCATCCATCCATCACCTCTTGGGACCCTGCCTCCAATTACTTGACATCCCCAGTCTCTACCAGGAATCATTGAGGAGAAATGACCATGTCACAACTCACCTTTCCTTTACCCCTCTATGTCACCAGAGCAGCAAATTGTCTGGAATTTTTTTTGGTCAGCTAAGCCGCATGTACATTAACTCTTTGTGAAGAAAATGGGTAAACAGTTACATCAACAAATTGCATCAGAGTGGGGTAGAAAAGGAATTAAAAACTAATATGACTAGTAAGCTGGCCAGACAAATTAGGAGATGAAGAAGTAATTTATTCCACCAGGAGGTGGAAAATATTAGAAAAATAAGTGTGATACTGAAACAGACGTTGTTCCACTTAAATCTTTAAAAAATGAGCAGGAACAGTCCTGGACATTAAACAAAAAGACACAGCAGTGATTACCCAACCAGCTATTCTTGGATTCACTACTTCTGGACATTACTGTATAAAGGCCATAGGGACAGTCACTCTGAGAATGAGGAACTCTGTGTTTCAGAAGACATGATGGGGGGGGGGGCTGCTTAAGTGGAACTTCAGTTTGGACATGCTTCTGTGGACAGATTGCAAAAACTGTTTTATGGTTCAGAAAACAAGGACACTGAATGTATTTATATCCTGAAACAGACTTCTGACAGTTGTAAGGCTTGCCTGACGTACAACAGACCTAAGCTGGTGTCCACTGCATTGGCATGCCTCTAGCATCCAAGTACAATAAGACAATTGCCATGGACCTAACATGAATTTAAACCTGGGACTTGATACTTTCATGCCAATGTGCAAGTTTCAGGCCTGAAATTATTATGGTCACAAAGGAATGCACTCATTACTCGATAAATAAGTAAGGAAGTATGGCCTGTGACCAAGGAACAGAAGTCTAATCAGAGACAGGGCAGCAAATTTCAGTCTTGAAATTATGACCACTATTATATATGCTCACTGGACAAATGGGCTCCAAGAAAGACAATGCTAAAAATAGACGCTAGTAGTGGATGTGACAAACTGGCATAAGATTGAGGTCAGATGGAAAAAATGCTGTTCATTGAGACTGCCTAGGGCTAAAGTCCATATTAGCTTATGTTTGATCATAGGTATATACTTTAATAATGACCTTCAGGGCATTTACAAGCATTACCGCACAATCTAACCCATTTGTGTCTCTAGGTATCATGAGCATTTATTAGGAGGGGTTACGCAAGTTAGGAAGTTTCTAAAGGTTATGTGGGGGGGAGTGTTAGTTTGTACATAGTTTGGTCTATCAGAGACATGGGGCCAGACATGTAGTGAAATTCTGATTTCCCATCCATTGGTCAAGGTTGGCATTAAGGGTGGATTCTACTTCACATATATCTCAGAGGATCCCCATCCATACCTGTCTTGCCAACATGTCCTATTTATGTTGTAAGCAAAATTTAAATCCTTGGATCTAGTGGTTCTGGTACGGTTTGTTTTTGGATGTGCAATAGGTCCATCACAGCTGTGATCAGAAGATGGCTTGTATGCCAGGCACAGATCACCTCTCAGTAACCTTTAGGTGACAGTATGAAGACAGGGCTTTAAACCTATCCATAAGACAGGGCTTTAAACCTATCCATATAGAACAATGTGCTTATATTTTGGATTCTCCTGGAAAGGAACTTTTGTGGGTGTAATATCTGTGGCATATGTCTGGAGAGGTACATGAGAAGGGGGCATCATAGTCAAGAATGGGTCTGATAAGAGCTGAATAAAGTGACAGTATGACTTCCTTGGACCTGGATGCCATGTCTTTACTTATAAGTTGGGCAACATAGAATGATTTTCTTATTGTTTGTTTGTTTTCTTTTTACTGTTTTGGTCACATGTTGGTCAAAGGCCAGATTATTGGCTACATATGTTTTCCAGATCCCTGACAATCTGGTCAACTCTTAGGGGCATGTTATCAATGGAATAATTAACCTGGGTGGATTTTGTTCCAAAAGGCCCTATAATGTATTTCTTAGCACAATGAATTTTAATATGTGACTTTGGCACCAGTCATTTGTCTGTGTTAGATCTTCTTTTAGGATGTTTGTGTAGTAGGGAAATTTGACAGTTCCCAGTTTGCAGTTGCAAACTTGGTTGGCCAAAGGCTTTTGCCATTAGCCCTTCCCTTTGAGAAGTGCATGCCGAATAGGAGCCATCCCAGCATGCAACCCTGAGGTACCCCACTGGTGACCAGCCTCTCAGTGGAGGTGGTTTCACCAGTACTGACTTCCTTGGGTCTTGTCTGAGAGCCAGCTAGCAATACAGTGAGTTGCATAAGGATTAATGCCCAGTTTGGCAAATTAGTCAACTATAACAGAGTGGGGTACTGCATCAACACCTTAGTCAGGACTAGGGAGGTGGTACTCACTGTTTCCCCTCTTCCAATGCCTTGTTCACCTTCTCAAAGAAGTCTACCAGGTTTAGTGGGCATGACCTTCCCTTGACAAAAATAAAATGGGATGAGTCAAGTGTCTGCCTATGCCTTTGTTGCGATGCGTTTTATTTAACTATTGCCTCCACTCTACCCATTTACACCCTATTAACAAGGTTAGAGCTGTGATAGGCACTTGTGTGGAGGGGGCATCATCTGCATTGTGAAAATTCCCCTTATACTAAACCCCAGCAGTATTTATGCAGTGCCAAGAATCCTCTAGGACTTTAACAAGCCTCTACAGCTTAGTGTTAAGGATAACATTACATGGATAGTACAAAAATGTTATTCTGTAATGAAGGATGCTCTGTTACTCTATCAAGTATATAGCTGTACTGAATTCCTCGGTATTTCCCGTATTGGCCTCAAAATAATAAAGTGTCATGAATTCTTGCATGACCCCTTTAAATCCTGATTTCATTTTCATTTTTATGTTCATTTCATTCTTTATGCTCATGCTTGGAGGAGGAGCCTTGGACAAACCACAACAGAGTGTGGGTACCTAGCTGTGTCCAAGAAACATCATTACAATACTAGCAGATTTACATGTTAGCTGTCTTTAAGAGTTCTAATTTGTCATTCAGTAGACTATTAACTGGATTTATTCTCTTTTTACAATAACTGTTTTATGTGAGTTCCATCTGTGATTTTCTGGCTTTCCTTTATTTATTAACATTTTGAACACCAGTAGGTGCTGCAGATAAGAATCTAAGGCAAAACCAGGGAGCTTAGCCTTCAACTTGCAGCATCTAATTTGTTAATAATAGTGCATGCCTGCATGGCATCCCTTTTCGCATTGCTATCTACTCGAAAGGTAAACTACAAACAAATGCTCGTTTGCCAGTTGCAGATGATGCTGATGTATTACCTAGCAACATCATTACTTTAATCAGACACTAAGTGTTTAAATGTCAGTTTTGGAAGAACAAGAGTGTCTGCAAAACTTCCCAACAGCAATATTTTGTAGGAAGACTTCTGGGAAAGGCACGGGAACTTAGTGGAATCTGAAAATGGTAATGTTGTGGTATGCATGTTGTCCCTCCCTTTTCATGTCTTACTTAACTTTACAGTCAGTTAGTAGTCCTTGTTTACAGAAATCAGTTAGTATGAGGTACCAGATTGCGAGAATGTATCCCAGATTTATTGAGAAATGTTAGGTTCATCAAAAATCAAACGTATTAATAAACTCAGCAGTTGTACAGAGATAGCACAAATTTTTGTCGACAAAGATAGTTTCATACTATATACACACACATATATCCATATCAATATCTATAGATATTTATATTTATAAATTTATTTTGAATACAGTAATGTTATGGAGTTACTAATGGATTACTGTAGAGTTCATATCTAGATCCAAGTTTCTAATATTTTTGAATTTGATTTTATGAATGACATAATTGTGTGCAACATGCAGACTCTCTATGAAAGGGATTTTATTTTGCTTGGGCAGTAACTAAACATATAAGTGTTTACAGTTCATGTGAAAACTGAAGGGAGAAAATGCAGTGGTATATTGGGACAAGCACATATGGAAGTTGTCTAGAGAGTCATTTCAGATGAACTAAAAGTAAACTTCACTTTTCTTAACTTTGTCATTTATAAATTAATAACAAAGACTTAATATGTTTAAATGATGAATACTGAATTACAGTGGAGTAGGTCTGCAGAAATAAACTTGTTCTGCCAGTTAGTTCAGTGTACTTTATGCACTTTCTCTTCCGCCATACTGCAAATATGTTGCAGTTACTTCACTCTGTACAATAGTTACAAATAGTTACAAGATTATGCAGATGTTCATGATAGTCTTCTGCCATTTTTAATTTCTCCAAGTCTTTTAGGTTTCTAATACCATGACGGGAATGGATCCCATTCCTAAGTCAAAGTACTATTAAAGTTTATGAAATTAGTATTGTTTCACTCTTTGATGTCAGCCAAAAGTGCTCTTCGCAGCACCAGCAATATGCCCAGTAATGACTCCTTCTGTATGAGTTTACTGATGTCACATGATCATACAGAATGAGTATGACCTAAAGATTTTATCTCATTCACTGCTTGTTATAGATGTATTATGCATTTTATTGTTTTATATAGAGAGAACAGTGTTAACTTGTTAACTACATATGTTGCTGTGACAATGCCATCCCAGCTATCTGGAATTTTGTAAATAATTCTATGTCATTTGTGAATATTAATATGATTCAAATGCTTGTCCTACAAGTGTAAGACAATTATATGTTATGTGTTTGTTAAACTACTGGTGCATAAATGTTTGTTGAACAGGTTTTGGACAGTACTGAGCTTCAAGGATGTGTCCACAGTGTACCCTACTGGAAAAAAAAACAGAAATGTATACAAACTATGTACCTGTGCAAATGTATGTTTTAATAGTAGAAACTGGAACCATACAGAGATAACTTGCAAAACTTTAAGAAAATAAGTTGAAATTAACTGCTCTACAATGTGCTATAAAAGTTAGTTTTAATGCAGCAAGAAGACAGGATGTCTAGAGCTGGAAGTTTTTCTATTGTCCTGGAGAGAAGCAATTACTAGGTTTAAAATGTAAACTGCTTTATTGCTTTGTGACTTCCTAGCAGCTGCACATCTGAGAGATATGTATTTTTAACACAGAGATGTTAGTTTCTGGTTCAGCTTGGGAACTAAAATCAGGTGACAAAAAGTGATGTCATCCAAGCTAACCCAGCAGTAATATGTGATACTGGTTTAAGAACTCTCTCAGAGAAAGAGAGAGAGAGACTGGGCAATTTGTATCTTGTCTTGGACCTAGCAAGAACATCCACTCATCTGCACTTGCCTTGCTCTGTAAGTAAATTATTTAGGGCATAGTATCTCTTTTAGATATAGATTGGAATATTGTAAAGATTAGTTTAGATGTTTTCTGTATTTATATGAGACTGTTCTGCAATGTTGTTTTAAAATATTTCCTGTGATTCTGAACTCTGTAGTTACTGCGTGGCTTGAGTATTGTCTTGGTATTTTAATATTTATTATTAAATATATTTAAACCTATATTTGTGGCTGGTTTGTTTAGAGATATTTAAACTCTTAATGAGTACTTGCATATGTATTTTGTGACACTGTACAGGCCACTCCTAATAGCCTGGCGCTTGGTCAAAGAATACCATTTGGATTAATAGTAACATTACATAGTAGGATCAGGCACCCTTTGTAAGGGCGGTATAGTAGCTGATAAGTAAGGGGTTCTGATGGCAATGATAGCTACCTTATAGTCTGTGCATAAGGAAGCATAGTTAGTAAACCTGTGTCAGTCTTTCCCAGGTGTGTGTTTGTGTATAAATCAAATCTCAAAGTGTGAGTGTGTGTCAGCTTCTTGATCAGGGACATGAAGCACTGGTTGGACAGAGCGAGTGTTGGTAGGACTTGGTTTGGAACCCTGGCTAAGGACACAACTCTATAGCTGTGCCAGTGGGGAGTCTTATTGGGGATCTGGAGAGAGAGGGAGAAACCAGCCCCAGACTGACTGTAATCTCTGTGTGCTCTTAAGGGAAATTGTACTTTACTCTGTGTGTACTTGTCATCCCCCCATTGTGTATGTCCCTCACTGTTGCCAGTGGTGAGGACTGAGGCTCCTTGATTACTGGGCCAGTGCAGGGGCATCACATATTAACTGGTAGCAGTGGTGGGATATCCACATCACATATTAATTGGCTTGTAGTGGTGTGGATATTGAGTTCCTGTAACATGTGTACAGTGGTCACTGAAGGTAGTTGTACTCTAAATCAACCACACAATGAACATTCAGAGTTCATATCCCAATTCTTTTATTTATTTATTTTTTGTTAGCTTACTTAGTCAGGGAGAGCAGGCAAGCATGTCAGCAGAGAAGTATGGCAAGCAGACAAGGAGCCACTTGGCTGAAATGTGCCAAGCAAAAGGAGTGGAACATGCCAACCTAACTAAAACAGACATGATTGCAGCTTTAGTCACAGCTGCATCACAGAACAACAACCAGGAGGACAATCAGATTGGCCATGTAGATGTACAACTCTCAGAAAATGGACAGCTCAACCTTTCCACAGAGGACATAAAAATCTGTCTGGAGTCAAAGAGACTTGAGCTGGAGGCCAAGCATTTGGAAATAGAAGCAGCAGAGAAAATGAGATGTCTTAAGGCTAAGGAAAATGAGAAACTGCAATGGCTGGAGGCTGAGGAGAAGGAGAGGCAGAGGCAACATGAAAAGGAGATCCTGACTCTTTGCCAGAGTCATGGAGATAATGGGGAAGGGAGTAATCAAACCCCAGAAGCAACAAAGGTCAGTAAATTTCTTCCACAATTTACAGAGGGGGATAATTTTGATAGTTTTATTCATATGTTTGAGAGGGTATGTAAACAGTATAATGTTGACCAAGGGCTCTGGGTACAGTTCCTGACCCCCTTACTCCATGGAAAAGCTGTAATCATTACTTCTAAACTGTTTGACATTGATTGTTTAAATTATAATATTGCAAAAAAATGTTTGCTAGATAGTTTTAAGTTAACACCTGAAGCTTATAGGAAAATGTTTTATGAGGATAGATGCAAGCCAGATGAAAGTGTGTGTGAATATATTGCTGAACTAAGCACTTATGTTCATAGGTGGGTGAGTAGATGTCAGGTCACCACTTTTAAAGGGCTGGCAGACCTTTTGGTGAGGGAACAAGCCTTTAACACTTTGCCTGAGTACATGAGAATCCGGTTAGCTGATAGACAATGCACTACTGTAGATGAGTTGGGGAAGAAGGGAGACCTATAGCTACCAATAAGGGCATTTTTGCACAGGAAAGGGACACCTAGGGCTGCTCCTAGGTCTAAGGGAACACATGGTGGGCAGCCCGGACTGCCCCAATGAGTCCGCCAGTAGCAGGGAAAGCCACTAGTCTAAGTGCACGTCCAGGACCAAGGGTTAAATGTTTTAAATACAATCAGTGGGACCAGATGGCATATATATGTCCATGGAGGCAATGTGGGGAACAAAGGGTGGCAGAGCCAGTAAGTAGGAATGACAAAATACCTGTAGTAGGCTGTCTCAAGACAACAAGGGTACCAAACTACCACAGAGATTGCATGCTATCGTAGTGAATGGGAAAGAGGCCATTGCTAAGAGAGACACAGCCTCAGACCTAAACATTGTGAGGCCTGAAATGGTTACAGAGGAGCACTACTTTCTTGGGCAGTCTACTCCAGTCAGAGCTTTAGGAGGGACCCCATTCCAGATACCTTTGGCTAGGGTTCACCTTGACTGGGAGGGTGGAAAAAGAAGCCAGCAAGTAGGTGTGTTTGAGGTTATCCCTGCAGATGTCCTGATAGGGAATGATTTTAATAATGCAATACCATGTGTGCATGCAGTTACACGCAGGCAGGCTAGGAGACAAGCATGTGGGTCTGGTAGCCTGGAGGAGACCCAGACAAACAGCACACTTGCAGCCAGGACTGGTGAGGTGGTTACTTCAGGGAGGGAGCTACCCTGTAGCAGTGAGACTGAAGGTGAGCCACAGCTGCTTGTAGGTACTGATGTTCGCTTGGACAGAGTAACTACAATGGCAGAGGTGAGTAGTAGTAGTATCCAGGCTGACAGGCTGACAGTGAGGCTGTCAGAGGATGCCAGACTTCCTATGGAAGGGTGCTTGGAAGGTTAACTAAGAGATAGTTGAGACAGGCTCAGTTGTCAGACCCTACATTGCAAGGCCTGAGGGAGGCAGCTGATTGGCACTTGATTCTCAAGGGAAGGGGGAATTATATACTGGGACAAAGGGTTACTGTATAGAGATTGGACCCATGAGTGAGGGCTACAGGGTGAGAGAATACAACAGTTGGTAGTGCCCAGAGCCTATCATCTGGCACTTCTAGCCATGGCCCATGCCCTTTGCAGGTCATATGGGCATAAAACATGCAGAGATGTATTATGCAGAACTTTTATTGGACTGGTATTTCCAGAGATGTAACAGGATACTGCAGGACCTCTGAGCAGTGCCAAAAGGTAGGTAAGGCAGGAGACAAGGTGAGAGCTACTTTGATGCCTTTGCCTGTGATTGAGGAGCCATTACAGAGGGTAGCTATGGATATTGTGGAGCCTCTGAGTATCCAAGTTCCACAGGGAAAAAGTATATCCTAGTGGTCAAAACAAACTAGTAAAAATAAACTCAAACTGTTGACCCTAAAAAACAGCTAGAACTCGAAGAAATGCGCTTGCAGGCTCCCAGTCACAGTAAATTACTATGGACGAGTATAAAAGTTGTTGATTTATGACCCTAAAAAACAGCTAGAACTCCAAGAAATGTGCTTAAAAATATAAATAAATAAATCAACAACTTTTATACTCGTCCATAGTAATTTACTGTGACTGGGAGCCTGCAAGCGCATTTCTTGGAGTTCTAGATATCCTAGTGGTAGTAGATTATGCTACCAGATACCCTGAACCAGTGGCTCTGTCTTCCACCAAGGCAGAAAAGGTAGCAAATGCTTTGCTAGAGATTGTCAACAGAGTAGGTTTCCCAAATGAAATACTGACTGACAGAAGTGCCAATTTCATATCAGACCTGCTGGCTTGTCTGTGGAAGTACTGTGGGGTAAAGCACCTAAAGACCACCACCTACCATCTCCAGACTAATGGGCTTTTTGAGAGGTTAAACTCTACACTCAAGACAATGCTACAGGGATTTGCAGACCAGTTCAAGAGGGACTGGGAAAATATTTGCCCCATCTGTTGTTTGCTTACAGAGAATATCCCCAGGAATCCATAGGGTTTTCACCTTTTGAGTTGCTGTATGGGTATAGGGTGATGGGACCTCCAGATTTGATTTGAGATGAGTGGGAGGGTGAGCGAGAATCCCACAAGGAGTCTGTTGTGGCATATGCCCTAAACCTCAGGACAAAGCTCAGGGAACTCATGGGCTTTGCTCAGGAGAGCCTGGCAGAAGCATAACAACAGAAAAATGTCTGGTATGTCAGGAACGCTCAAGCTAGAGAGTATTCTGTAGGGCCGCAGGTAAAGGTTCTCATTCCTGGCAGACACAATAAGCTGCAGGCAGACTGGGAGGGACCCTACAAGGTAGTAAGGAAGTTCACTGATTTTAACTACTTGGTAGAACTGCTAGGCAGGAGGCAAGGGCACAAATTGTACCATGTTAACATGATGAAACCTTACCATGATAGGGAGGCTTTTGTGCTGAGTATTTGCAGTGGATAGCAGGAGGAGTCTGAGGTGGGATCTGTTGATTAATCTCCTCAGTGAGGCTTGGACTGATACCTCAGTGGAAAGGGTGGCAATGTCCCAGCAGCAATCCCCTATCCAGGTCTGAGAAATCCAAGCAGTGTTACAGGAGTTTGGGGACATGTTGACTGGGAAACCAGGGTGCACCCACCTGATGCAGCACTATGTGTCTACAGGACCCCAAAGGCCTATTAAGCAGGCCTCTTATAGGGTGCCTAAGAGAGTCAAACAGACTCTGAGGGAGGAGATACAGGAAATGTTGGAACTAGGGGTAATTCAGAGTCCAGCAGTCTCTAGGCCTCCCCAATGGTGCTGGTACCAAAGAAGGATGGCTGCACCAGATTCTGTGTGAAATACAGGAAATTAAATAGTCACACAGAGTCAGATGCTTACCCCATGCCTAGGACATATGAAATCCTAGAACAACTGGGTGGGGCTAAGTATCTTACCACCATTGATCCTACCAAGGGTTACCAAGGCAGGTGCCCATGATCCCAGTGCTAGATAGAAATTAGCCTTTGTGACTCCTTTTGGCTTGTATGAGTTCTTGAAGATGCCCTTTGGGATGCAAAATGCCCCAGCAAATTTCCAGAGGCTGGTATATTGCATCCTAGCAGGAGCAGGAGATTTTTGCCCTTGCTTACCTATATGATATTGCCATCTGCAGACATTCCTGGCAAGAGCACCTTCAGCATGTCAGGGAGGTGCTGGGCAGACTACAGAGGGCAGGGTTGACCATTATGCCCAGGAAATGTCAGGTGGGTATTGCAGAGGTCTCCTACCTGAGCCATAAAGCGGGGAGTGGTAACATCAGGCCAGAACCTGTAAAAGAAGAAGCCATTCAGACATGGCTTGCCCCTGTTACTAAAAAGCAGATGAAGGTATTCTTAGGGACAGCAGGGTACTACAGAAAGTTTGTTCCCAATTATAGTACCGTAGCTGCTCCCCTCACAGATCTGACAAGGAAAAACATGCTAGATAAGGTAGTGTAGACCCTCGCATGTGAGCAGGCATTCCAGATTTTTAAAGGAGCTTTCAGAGGACCCCCTGTGTTAGCCAGTCCAGATTACAGCAAGGACTTTGTTGTGCAGGTGGATGTTTCAATTCAGGGGGTGGGGGCTGTATTTAGCTAGGTTTCCTCAGAGGGAGAAGAGCACCCAGTGGTATATCTCAGTCATAGGTTCTAACCCAGCAAGGAATGATATTCAGCTGTAGAAGAGGAATGCCTAGCCATAGTGTGGGCACTGCAGAAACTTCAGCCTTATCTGTATGGAAGGAAATTCACTGTAGTTACAGACCACAATCCCTTAACATGGCTACATCAAGTTAGCCAGCAAAATGCCAAATTACTAAGGCGGATCCTAGGGTTACAATCATATAACATGACAGTGCAACACTGCAGTGGGTTAGCAATGCCAATGTAGATGGGCTCTCACGACAGGGAATGGAGTAAGGTATTCCCAGATAGGCTCAACCTTATCAAGCGATGTTTCTCAAGGGTCACTTGAAAAACTAGCTTGAGTTTTCAGGGGGGAGGGCAGGATTGTGACACTGCCAGCCCAGCTATCTGGAATTTTGTAAATAATTTTATGTCATTTGTGAATATGAGTATGATTAATATAATTATCCTACTAATGTAAGAGAACTATACATTATGTGTATATTAAACTACTGGTGCATAAGTGTTTGTTGAACAGGGTTTGGACAGTACTGGGCTTCAAGGATGTATCCACAGTGTACCCTACTGGAAAAGAAAAAAACAGAAATGTATATAAACTATTTACCTGTGCAAATATATGTTTTAATAGTAAAAACTGGAACATACAGAGTTAACTTGCAAAACTTCAAGAAAATAAGTTGAAATTAAGTGCTTTATGATGTGCTATAAAAGTTAGTTTCAATGCAGCAAGAAGACAGGATGTGTAGAGCTAGAAGTTTTTTCTATTGTCCTGGAGAGAAGTAATCACTAGGTTTAAAATGTAAACTGTTTTTTTGCTTTGTGACTTCCTAGTAGCTACACATCTGAGAGATATGTATTTTTAACACAGAGATGTTAGTTTCTGGTTTAGCTTGGGAACTAAAGTCAGGTGACAAAAAGTGATGTCATCCAAGCTAACCCAGCAGTAATATGTGATACTGATTTAAGAATTCTCTCAGAGAGAGAGACTGGACATTTTGTATATTGTCTTGGACCTAGAAAGACCATCCACTCATCTGCACTTACCTTGCTCTGTAAGTAAATTTTTAGAGCATAGTATCTCTTTTAAATATAGATAGGAATATAGTAAAGATTAGTTTAGATGTTTTCTGTATTTATATGAGACTGTCCTGCAATGCTATTTTAAAATATTTCATGTGATTTTGAACTCTGTAGTTACTGTGTTGTTTGAGTATTGTCTTGTTCTTTTATTATTTATTATTAAATATATTTAAACCTATTAATCCAAGTAAAACAGCGAAGAGGCAACCAAGGTTCTGCAGCAATTCCAGCATAAACCATGTATATAAAGAAAACGATATATTCCATGTTAATAAAACAAATACCAGCTTTTAATAGTTATACAAGGTAAGCACTTTCACATAAGCTTCATCAGACCATTAAAATTAAAAAAAAAACATTTCCTGTCCTTATATATATATCACATGTCTTAAGCTCATTTGACAATTTCACATTTAAACCAAAATTCAGCCCTAATCACATACCCCTGGATTCACAAACCCTCCATGTAAGACTAAATAAGTCTTACTCGGATGCTGCAGTTGAACAGTATGAAGTCAGCGTGCCATGAATATTCATGAGGGCACGCTGACTCAACTGCAAGTCTAACACGGACCGTGCAGGAAAGCAGGGGGCATGTCCGACTGCCGAGCAGTCTAAAGGTCCACGCCCCTGCAAGTGTCCGAAATGCAAAATGTCAACACACAAGAGCAAGTCCGCTCAAATGTCCATGTACCCAACACCACACTCCCTAACATTGTAAACCACCAGCACAGTTATAAAAAGTAAAACATTAAAATTTTTTTTTTCTAATTCCCGATATAGCTCTCCGTATTTGCGCATGTGTGCGCGGGTGTGCCCATTGCTTAGCTGCAATTAGCAATCCCGACATGGAAGAGCATAAGAAGGAATGTTTATGCAAATTACGCCAAATAGCAATAGCGTAATGGTAGAGTTTTCGCACAAAGAGGAGGCATTCACGGTTCGAGTCCCACCACTCCCCTTCCTATTTATGTTCTAAATTAGTATATGAAATAATTCCTGACATATATGATTATAATTTTACTAAAAAGCATTGAAATGGCCTATGTATCAGTGAACAAAATATATATTTATAAAGGATCCTGACATATAATTGATCGCAGTTAAGCAGTGCTGTACCCAGTGCAATATAGGTGCCCGTAGTTAAGCAGCACTTTACCCAGCGCAATAAAGTTGCCCATAGCTAAATAGCACTTTGCCCAGAGCAATAGGTTTGCACAGAGGTGCACATCGCACCAACCAGTGCACCGTAGGGCAATGTGGAGCAACGAAGAGCAAAGTTGCCTAAACACAGCCACACCCCCTAGCCTGTCTGGACAGTAGTAAAATAAAATGCAATGACAAGGTTCGAACCCAGGACTCTGTGCACCATAATCAAAGTACTGAACCACTAAGCCATGACAGCTTATGATAAACTGCCACTGTTAACATACATATACTTATAAATGGTAGATTAACCATTACTAAGCAGGTCTGCAGTCAGCCGAGAATTTTCAAAAATGGCCAATCACAAAAAAGTGTGGGAAATGCGGCATATTTAAGCCCCATAGGCGGGAATACTCGCCATAACTGATTGTAGCTCCCATCTGCAGTTAGAATGGCTGGTGCTGGAGAGGGTACATGCTTTCGAGCGCAACGTTGGGGCATCGAGGAGTTGAAATACATGGTTTGGCTCCTTGTTCACCGTCATGAGTCAAGACTCCTGCAGGGCCAGTTCCAAGGGATAGAGTACAAGGCAGAGGCTTGGAACCGGTTAGCTCATGACCTCACCAGTGTCACAGGCATTCCTCGGACTGGTGAGCAGGTCCGTCACCATCATGCAGACCTGAAGAGATGGAAGCAGGACCTATTGAACCAATGGATACAGGAGGCCTGTGGGATGCAAGATGCCCCAATACTGAGTAGGTAGCCATGGAATGCAGTATGTAAGAAATGCTAATTGATTCTGTGTAATGGATAGGTATGTCTCAATATCCCTTCATTTACTTCACAGCTGCAGGTGTCTGTGCTGCGAATCAGCAAGCCTATGCAGATAGGCTGCTAAGGCTGCGCCACCAGGCAGATTAGTGATTATTCTGCATATATTGTTATATAAAATAGGTGAGAGAGCCTGAAAGAAAGTGTTGTAGCCCAATAAAACAGCCATAAAATGCCCTGAATAATTCCTCTGCATGTATTGTTGTATAAAATAAGTCAGTGAGCCAGAAAAAGAGTGTAGTAACCCATTAAGAAAGGTAAAATATGTCTGGAATAATATCTCTGCAGGTTTTGTCATATAAAATAAGTGAGTGAGCCTGAAAAAGAGTGTTCTAACCTATTAATAAGGTATAATATGTCTTGAATATGTCTTCCATATGCACTGTAATATCAAATAAAGGAGAGAGCCTGTGGAAAAGTGTGTAATGTAATTAATAAAGGTATAAAACCTGGAGTGTGTCTGTGTCACTTACTTTGAAAGGTTGTTGTACCCTTGCATTATACAAATAGTACTGTTTTAATAAGTGCTGGCAACCCACAGTTGGGCAGTACCATCTAAAGTGGTTGATGGAAGTGCTAGTAGCTGTGAAGCATATATACAGTCCTCAACAGTCAGTTACTGGATGGCATGCATAAGTAAATCTGGCACACGAGTAGCTTGCTAATTAGATCTCTAGAAATGTGAGTGTGCTACACGAAATGTAGGGTTCTGTACAAATCTAACTGAAAATGTCATGTGAACACATCTAGATATGTAGATAAAGAAATATAAATACAATCAATAAATATGTGGCAGTAACATCTGCATCTTGTACAGTTAGCATGTCAGATATAGGTCAGGTATATAATGAACTAGCCAAACCCATTACACAACCCAATGCATATTGCCAAGTATAATAATACATGCAGGGGATATACACCTGCAGTCAGTAGGAATGTAGCATAGACTAAAAGTACTTATAAGATGTTAATTGAAGTTTCTTTCTACATCCTACTGTATGTGCATAAACAATGCGATTCCACAACTCAATGGGTATGTGTAATCTCAAAACATTTTTTGGGACATATGTCCTATTGTTCTATAAATATCTGCATTCACTTTGATGCATGTGCCCTGTTCAAACACCACAATCATGGTGGCCTGTTGCCACCAATCATCCCTGCATGCTTTTGAAATGTCCACTGTTGTTCAATATATGCATGTGTTATGCTTGCTGTTCAACTGTTGGAACATTGGTCTGTTGGGTTAATGAGAATATTACTGCATGCTGTTACAACTAATTTGGAATGCTGTTGTTTATGTTGTAATTAAACACACCTAATCACAGAATGTATGGGAAGGCCAGTCCCAGCGGACCCACCTGTCCCTCCTCAGCTGGCGAGTGCACCTGGCACCAGCAGGTCCAGTGCCCAGACCGGGCTCCTCTCCTCAGTTGGTCCTGTGCCACCTTCAGGTGGAAGCGCTGCAGGGGATGGGGCTTGTCCTCCCATGCAAGCATGGGTGGAGAAGGGCCACCTGTCACCCTTCAAAGGGTCTGGATTGTGGTACGTAGGGAGATCCAGCGTTCATTCGCTGATCCCCTACAACAGCTCAAGGCGAGAGTGGCGCGTCTCATGGGTGAGCCTGCCCATCCTATGCAGCCCCCAGCACAGCCACCCTCAGGGCTGTGAAGGTGCAGTGGTGACTGCCATGGGTGGGGATCTCAGTTCCACTGTTACCATCTGTGGGCTCATGGGCTTGCGATTTCCAAACATTCGTCCCCGTCAGTTGTGTTCACCCACCCCATGTGTCATACACCGCCCCTGTATGCGTCTTGTTTGTCTTGTCTGTTTACCTCCCCAACCTACCTCCTCAAATATACCTACTTCCACTACCTCACTTTCCACTCTCACCTGAAAAAAAAAAAAAAAGGGCAATCTGTACCCACAAAAAAATTACACCCCATACATAGCTGCCCATTTCGCACACATGTCCGCTGGACATGTAAACTGATAATTATAATTGGCAGTACAACATACTTTGTTGTCCTCACCCCTCTCCCAGTGGTGGAAGGTTTCAAATATCACTCCAAATTTATTGCATATGCACAGCTGTTGCTGGTAAAGAAATGGGCAGCTATGGACCTTCCCTACACCTGTCCTGCACATCCCGAGCTTGTTTTCCTACTGTCTTTCCCTCTTTGTGCACCCTTTTTCACCACTTTCCTATCTCCCCATTTTCTTTTCTTTCAAAGAAATTAGCGCGAGGGTTAGTGGGAGTAAGCACTTTTAAGCAGTAGTAAGTTTAAGTGAGTGTGCGCATGTGTACGCTTAGCTAAGCATCGCTAAGTGTCACGCAAACCCATGCAAACCCACTTACAACTGCTTAAAAGTGCCTTAGTCACTCTATGTCAGGGCCCTTGTTCTGCTCAGCAGCAAAATAAAGCACCTCTGTCAGTCTTGAACCCCAGACCATGAACAAACTAGACTGCATGAAGTACCACTAAGCCACAGCAGATATACAATAAGTTGGTGCTGAAATAAATATATCATGCATTACAATGAGGGAATGTAAAGGGAAAATAGAAATGCCATAACACAAATCTTGTTCTGTGGGTCTTTACCTGCAGTTGTTGTGGAACTGCATGACATGACTGTGAAAAGAGAACCAGCCATTCTAGCAGGGAATAATGTTACAGTAGCACCTTACAAACCCCACACAGTATCAGACCAGGATAAACACTGGCATAGTTGAAGAGGGCAGAGGCCAGACTTCTCAACTGTGACTGCTTTACAGGGATATCCCTGATTCATAAACAAATGTTAGCTGTGCCCCTCTGAATCACTCTGAAAAGTATTAACATTAGGCAGAAAAGTGGGGAATCACACTTAATGAATAATGTCAATGTGAGAGTAGACACTGCTTGCACGTCAGAAAAGGTGTAGTAATACATATGCTCCGATTCCCTCAAAGTCTCAACTGAAATATGTCTGTAATATATTACAGGTGTATCTCACTTATATGTACCTTTCCTTGAGCCTGTTCAAATATATACCTGAGAGTATCTGAGGCCTGGCAGAGGCAGAAACACACAGGCATATCAGCATTTCTGCTGTTACACACTCTGCAAATAGCTTTGGAAGGAGTTCCACAAGCATGCCCTTATGTATGAGTCCAACACAGAAATATCACAGGATGTAGCCATGTACTGCTAGCAACCAACTGTAACAATGCCATTGTTCCAGTGCTGAAAAGACTGGTGTGGCGTACAGACAAAGAATAATAGGCTAACCTCTGGCTACCATATGGATATGTCCACAGGTGGGAGCTACGCAGACAGGCTACTTGCCTTGATAGACTAACAGGTACACAGCAACCCTCTATGTTCAGCAAGATAAACATCACATGATAATAAGTAATGCTCTCTGCAGTTCTGCACCCCTACTCAAAAGTACTATATACCTGTGTATTCAGGCAAAACCAAGGGTGTAGGTAGGCATACTCAGTACTGAAATATGTCCAGTTGTCTTGAGCAGCCTGTGCTAGTGTCAACACAAACAAACCACAAACTGTTCAGAAGTGAATAATTTAATAATTACAGTATAGCAGTTCACAAACAGTGCATGTGCCAGAGGAATACATTGCAATAACTACTTTTGTATGGCAGTTAATTGTCTAATTCAAAAAGAAAGTACATACTCCCATGTATCCTGTGTTAGCATTTGGAGGGGTGAGTAAAATTCTACACTGAGAAGTGTGTACTGGAAGCAGCAACATTCAGGTTTGAGTACAACATGCATATCACTGGCTACAACCCTAACTTCAGATATGAGACATATTCTAACCTTCTGACTGACACAACGGTGTCCAGAGCAAACAAGCATGGGCCCCACCTTGGAAAGCTGAAAGGGCTACACCTACCTAACCTAGCATTTTATAACAGTGGGCTGCAATCACAGTGAGTACTGCAATTACCACACAGCAGGCTGCATGCAATTACTAAATGGTGAGCACCAATTGGTGCAGAGGCCGTCACATGCACATGTGCAGATACCTAGAAAAGCAGGCTGTACCTGCTGTCCACACATGCAATAATATCATTGCAGGAACAGAAAGAGAGAGAGCGAGAGAGAGACAGAGACAGAGACACAGACAAAAGAAACAGAAACAGACAGAGAACCCCCCCCCCCAAAAAAAAAAAAAACAGTAACAACAGACGGAGCAGAGAAATACAAAGGTAAGGTATGTAACACATATGTATTTGCCGGAATGTAGTAGATGTTCTTGAAGAGTACTCTACATACTGTGAATCATCTATATGTGGCAGCAGTACGTATCTATATGTATCTGCACATGTGCATAGGACAAGGGACATACTGCAACTGTTATTAAAGGGTGGACATAGATATGTTATTGAAGGTTGTTATGTGCATATATCTATGTAGGTTGTAGTGTGTGGCATAGAAAACAGCATGTAGTGCTGGTGTATGTCATGTGGTGGTTAAACGTTGTGGGACTGATTTGTCAGATCTGCTGTGTTACAGCCAGTGAGGCCTGCTAAAGCTACATGGGCTGAGGACACCAAAATGCGTTCTGCACAACACTGTGCAATATTATTACATAACGGTATATCTCACAACTGTCGCATAATTGATATCCCCACCATGAAAGGTGGACTGTATATGTGCCTATATGTACAGCAATGGATGTTTAGATGCATGTGTATATATATATATATATATATATATATATATATATATATATATATATATATATATATATATATATATATATATAGAGAGAGAGAGAGAGACATGGGGTCATACGTACTGCAACAGGTGCGTGGTGACCAAGGCATGAACTGAAGACCAGTGTCGATACTGCAGTGCCATCCCTCCTTTACAAAACACTGTACCCATTAACTACCACATAGGTGGAAATCTACCTAACACTGAAGGTGTGATGAGGGAACATGGGACACAGGTGGACAGTAGCCTCCCCTTTGATAATCACAGTGCCACACTAGTCTTGTAATCTGTCTACGTGGTATGTGTCATCACAAAAGGTGTGTCATCTAGGGAAATATACGTCAGTGTTCCTCTACTCATCACAATGCCCCATGTGGTATGTACCTCACATGACAACTAAAGCAAGTGGAAAGGCCACAGACATACCTCACAAAGAGTAATACTGGCATCAAACAGATGCCCTATGCAGACTGACTTACAAAACCATAGCTAGACTGTGTTGCATACCGCCCACACAGAGGTGACCTCTGCCGGACATACAGAGGTATGTCACACCCATAGCTGTTGGACAACCACTATGTCAACATATCACAATCCCTCCAGGCTACACGCTCTAGGGCCCTAAACCTCGTCAGCTCGCTAAACAGCACATGCTGGAGGGATAAGTTCCTATCTCAGAGATATGCCATACTCTGGAATAAACCACCTATCAATAGCAAACAAGGCTCCTCACTAGCAGTTGTCATAAATACCCCTGATGATTGTTTGGGAGATAGGTAATACACCCCGGGAATCACCTCTGAGGTTCTGGTTGACAGGGGCATGTGAAATCAAATTACATGTGTGTCAAAGGCCAGGGTAGCATATGGATAGGCTGCTCTAGGCCCTAGGGCCAATAGCGTATTACCTACCTATGACACGATATACACACACACATGTACTGAATGCAATACCTGCTATGTGAGGTTGAATGAGTGTGACGGTGAATGTGTGCAAGGTCTGTAAAGGTGTAATAGCTTAGTGTGAATTTGTTTCTGTCATGGTTGTTTGTGTCCTAGCTGTGAGGCCAGCAAAAGATGTGTATGTTATTGCTAGGCAGACATAGTAGTATGGCATACGTTGTGACGTAGTTCCTTGTTGATGACTGTGGTGTCCCATTGTAGGTAGGCTAAAGCAATACATGTATGCTTAGTGAGTGGTACTGCTGGTGAATCCAACTCCCATATGAACTGTAGTACTACCTGAAGCTGTAGGCCTAAACAGCACAGTATGGTGTATGTTCACATTGCTTGGAAACACTGTATTGTGTGTTCCCTGTAGTCTGCACAAATTACAAACCTCAGGCATAAGGTTTTGTAAGTAGTGGCACACAGTACTGTATGGTACACAGGTAAAGCTCATCTGGGTTGGCATACATTTGTGTGTTGTATGTATGTCTGATTTGTGTGTAATTATGTCTGTACCATGCCCGCAATCATATGTGTGTTACAGGGTATACGTGTGTATCTAGCAACATGTATACTCTGTTACAGCAGTATGCCACCTATATTAACAACTGTGCACATATGTTAGGCAGGGGTATGGCATCAACGACTAGGGTGGTTTACTGATAATACTGTAACTGTACTTTACATTCATTGCAATGGATGACATCTTTCTTCATGCATTAGCTTGATATATACCCCTGTGGCGAGGTTGTGCATTGTGTCACAAACAGTGTGCCGGGTACTGGTGTATAGCGGTTGGATATATAGAGTGCGTCAGGCACTGTCAGTCAGTTGTGGCCTGAACACCAATATGTGGTATTGAATGTGTGTATCCTCTGACAGACAAACGGATGCTATATATGGCAGTTAAGTGATATCTGTAGTTAAGGGTGTAAAGTGTGCCACATGACTTGCTCACACATATTGTTCATTTCTCTTTCAGGGCGATGGCCCACCAACATAATCCCTGTTACACAGCAGTGGAGGAACAGGAAATCCACCGCAGCCTGGTGCAGCACTACTCCCTGCTGTTTTCCAGAAGCAGCCAGAACCAGCATGAGCGGACTGCACTGTGGCAAGATCTTGTTCGTCGGGTAAATGACATAGGCATGCATAACCAGACATATGAGCAGGTACGCCATCACTGCAGTGATTTAATTAGACATGTCCGGCGGCGTGCATCTGATATCCATAGACAACAGCTTGCCACAGGTGGTGGGGTGGCCATTCATCCCCCCCTCACCAGAGTGGAGGAGCTGCTCCTAAGCGTGGTGGCTCCTGGCCAACAACAGCAACAACAACAGACATGTGTCGTCATGGAGGCCAGAGCCACCCAGCATGTTGACATGGAGCGTGCAGGTAACATGCCCTATCTGTAGACTACTGTTACCTGTATTGTTAGATTATGCATATGTGAGATGTGTACTGTGTGTTTAGCAGTTGTGCTGCCTAGTGTTGTGCAATACTGATATTTGGAATATTATCTGTATACCTGTGACTGTCGATTGTTGTTCTACTGTAGTTTAACAAACCCACAGTAGCAATGCCACAGTTGTGGCCACTGACAAACTGTCTCATATTCTTGTAGGTTCCTCTGGTGTGACAGCAGGGCAGACGATCCATGCTGGTGAGTGTGTTATGACTTTAGTATTGGTAATGAAATGTGCATGTCATAGGTGAGGTGTAGGCCATGTACACGTAACACACCTACTCATAATACATGCTGTGCATGTTTGCTGTGAGACATTGCACATCTCAGTAATGTCAGTAGCTGCCTCAATCACATGCAATACACAGAGCATCAGACACACTTGTGGCAACACCGTACTGCACATTGGAGTTGATACATATATACACAACATAACACATTTGCCATACGCAGTACACCTAAATATGCTACATATGGCGTAACCACACACCTGCTGTAAGGTCACACTTCAGTATCCCACATGTCATCCACAAAGCACACATAATATACCTGAGGAGTAGAGGCCTATCATGGGGCTGTGCAACACTCTTCAACACATAACACAGTCATGTTAGGCAATGCTCCCTATTGGGCACCTCACACACCCATGTACAAAGTGGCTGTGTAATTGTGAATGTAGCCATGGCACTGCAGTTCAGGTACAGCATGCTAGGCAGTGATCTGTCACACATTAGTAGCCTGGCGTGACCACATGATGCATGACGATGATGGCTCATGGTACTACACCCCTTCCAGTTACAGGGACCACAGTACTACACATAGCAGTCATTGCTTTGCACCTCAATGTTGTGTGTGTGCAAACATATGCACCTATACACAATATGCATAGCATGTTGTGTGTGTGCAAACATATGCAACTATACACAATATGCATAACAGTCACCATCTGTACAAAGTGACACATATATGTCCTGGAATGCTATTGGGTGTATAGGTCACATGACACACATTGGGTATGTGTGATGTTTAATGTTGCAGTCGTGTAGCATGCCATGTCATGGCTGGCACTGACATATCTGCAATATGTCCCACACTCACCATAACCACAGTACAATGGCCATGTTGAGCATTGGTATTCCATCACATATACATGCACCACTCATCCCGTGTGTGTACATAGCATGCATGTGCTACACCTGTGCCCACAATTATCTGCTACAGACACAGACACTGTAATCAGACATGGAAATCTATGTGACACACAGATAACACATGCAGCCATGGTATGTATACCTGTGACTGATGGTGCACAGGACATTGCACAGCTTATAATACTTGCACAGCAATGTTGTGTCCTTGTACACATTGTGTTCCAGGGTGTAGCCAATCACTGAACAACTACACACATGCATCAAAGCCATGTATACTGTCATTAACTAGGGCTGTCTACACTCACACTGCATGTCTTGAGCAACACATATTCTGCATGCTAACACGTGTGAGGTGACTGTTTGCCTTGTGATACTGTCACCCACCTTCAACCACTATTGAGTGTTTTGGATTGCTGTGTGTGTGTGTGTATCTGCTGTAGTGAGGAGTGTATTTGTGTGCATGTGTGCATCTGTGCATGTGTGATAACATCATGTACAGATTGTAAAGTGTGTTTCCTGTCTTCCTCTCACAGGTGCTGAGGTTGGGTTGGCTGAATGCAGCAGGGAACCTGAAGTCACTGCCACAAATAGTGGAGATGATGATACATGTATTGTGGCACAGGCAGGTTTGACAGGGACTGTCATTGGTCCGCCAATCGACAGTACACAGCTTTCCACCCCATCTATGTGCACACTCATACTGCCAATACATCCCTCATCACCAATGGCCTTAGCCGAGGGACAGCATACAGTTGGCATTGACCAGGATAGTGTGGTATCCATGGCACATGCATCCCCTCACAGCAGCCATACCCAGATTCCTGGAATGGTACCACATAGGCGGATGTTCAGGGGTTCTCGTGGGAGCACCGCTGGTCATAATGCCCCTGGCAGATGTGCCCCCACAGGTCTTACAACCTCAGGTATGTTCCAGGCTGTAATGCAGGCACAGGCACGTATGGAAAGGTACACCAGACAGGGACTAAGGGCGCAGAGGGCCCATAACACCGCTATCAATGACAGTATCTGTGACCTTGCTGGTGCCATCCGTAATTACACCGAGGTCATTGATAGACATTGGGGGGAGACATTAGATGCCCTCCACAATGTGTTTTCCATGAGCCAGGACCATGTGGGATGGTTGCGACATCGACACAGATGTATGCCAGCAACATCAATGGCTGGCAGTTGTCGTGGATGGCCCACAGATCACAGCCACTCCCGTAGTGGCAGTACCAGCCCCAGCAATGCTGGGGCTGGCCTGTCGATTGACCGTCCTAGTAGACCATGTGCACGTGGCTCTGGCCAGTCCCAGCAGGGACAAGGGTCCAGTCGACATACCTCTGCCTCTGATGATAGTACCCAGTCAGGCTTGGTACCCAATACTGTCCGTAGCACCCCTGCCAGGCACAGGTACCATGTCCGTGCCCAGAGACAATGATCTGTACAGCCTGGCAGGTACAGTCTGTGGCTGTCCCACAACCTCCCGTATATGGCAGCCACATGGTGGAGCTGTGTGCATGCAGACACACACACATAAACCAAACACCTAGGGCTCACACATACACACACACATTACATCAACATTGGCCCATGCTGTACTGTTGTCCCTCACACACACACACATACATGTCGATTGGATGGGTCAATGTCGGGCTCTGGCAAACCAACAACACACCCTGTGCATATGATGAAACCTGTGCCACCTCCTGTCATCTGTAACATTGATGCAGGAACAGGCTAACATGGTGCTGATGCACAGTGTGACATTATAGCAGTGTAGCAATGTTAGCATGTTGTCAACAGGAAAGTGTAATGATATCCTTGTAGGTATATCTGAGCAGGCGTGATGCATCAAAGCTATGATTGTCAATGTAGTATTGTTTACACCAGTGTTAAGTCTGAGTATCTATTGTCCACCTATGTGCCACTTGGCTGAAGTGTATAGTGTTGCCAGCATGTGTTAGTGAGTGGACAGTACGTGTGTGATGTGTGCAGTACAGATTAGCAGGTGTACATCTGTGAACATGGTGGGGGTACACTGTCTGCATGTACGTGCATAGTGGACACATGGGACGTGTGACATACCCTGTATTACACAGTGTTAACATCTCATAGTATCTCTCGGTGGCCAGTATGCATTCTACTACAGATATGTTCTAACATGGGTACACATGTGTGTATGACATGGTTTGACACTATGCTGTGGGTGATACTGTTACTATCTGTCAATGTTTTGCATTCTGGTAGTATACACAACCTCAACAGCCTGACTATAACCAATCATTAGATGATGTCCTGACAACTGACACACAGATGTAGGGAACTCAGTAACAGTTGGATCCTTCCGGTACTATACTATAACAGTAACCAGTGGTATTGACCGCCACCCGTTCCTGGGACCACACCTGTTTGGCATATAGCCCTCTTAGGTACATGCAAACACACTAGGGATATGTCCATCCACATCTGGAAATGCATGCATTGGCCTACAATGCATTCTCTGGATGGGACACATATCCTACACAAGGGTATCATACAGACAGATACCTGTTGTCCAACACATGCTGTATAGCTCTAAGCCAACTTTAGCATAGTCATCCACATTTACTATACATAGTATCCCGACAGTACCACATAGGTGGTAGCCCCCAACATGTATGTCGGGTACCAATGTGTACATACAGCCAAGTGTTATGTCATTTGTCCTTTGGTATCCACATATCCAGAGGTATTGTGAAGTCCCTCGGTGTATCACATAAGAAATTAGGGGCCTGTATGCATATCCACAAGGCTGTTGTACACCTATAATGACTGTCCATTATTACCAGACTTTGTTGTGTATGAACATGTCTGACATATACCCCTGGCATGTACCCTCACTCACACTTGTCTATAGAAACTGTCATGGGTGTGTGGGACACAGATGACCTTGGCCACAGATCACTACAGTGGCCAGCCTTGTCACATACATACATATGTGACCTACGTTCTGAGAAGCAGCGGCACAATCTGTCAAAGGTAACAAATGTATTCATGTAGTATGCAGGCTTCACACCTATGTACTAATTGAGGTCACATGTACATATATTTATTTGCCCACAGATACCTGATATGTGCAATGCACATACTGTTTTAATCCTGATATGTCATACCGTAGTAAAAGTAAAACCCACACCGCATTGACCACACTCAGCAATTGCAGGATTCAAACCCCTACCTAACTATGTTATGACACTAGAGACATACGCATTAACATGACGCGCTATATGCTTTACTGGGGGGGGGTCTCATTTCCACTGCTATATTTGTAGGATGCTGACATCATCAGACTTGCCAAAGGGGAATATACCTCTTTTAAGGTGTTTCCCTAGTCTCCAAAAAGGGCATTCCACTCAAAGGAAGTCACACCGACGCATTCACCCCCCTACACACACTCAGCAATTGTAGGATTCAAACCCCTACTTACCTATGCTATGATACTAGAGAAATACACATTAACAGTACACGCTATATGCTTTACTGGGAGTTTTTATTTCCACAGCTGTATTTGTGGGATACTGACATCATCAGTCTTGCCAAAGAGGAATGTACCTCTTTTAATGTATTTTCCCAGTCTCCAAAAAGGGCACTCCTCTCAAAGGAAATCACACACATACACAGTCAGCAATTGCAGGCTTCAAATCCCTACCTAGCTATATTATGATACTAGAGAGACATGCATTAACACAACACGCTATATGTTTTACTGGTGAATTCCATTTCCACTGTTGTATTTGTGAGACACTGACATCATCAGACTTGCCAAAGTGGAATCTACTTCTTTTAATGTGTTCCTAGTCTCCTAAAAGGGCACTCCTCTCAAAGGAAATCACACACACACACACACACACACACACACACACACACACACACACACACACACACACACATACACACACACACACACCCACACACACTGAGCAATTGCAGGATTCACACCCCTACCTATGTTATGATACTAGAGCGATACGCATTAACACAAAATGCTAGATGCTTTACTGGGTGTTTTTGTTTCTCCTGCTATATTTGTAGGATGCTGACCTCATCAGACTGGACATGGTAATGTGTGTGCACTTTGTTTTATGCAATCCCAGGAATGAACCATGTGGGTCAGCAGGTGTTAACAGCTTGAACAGGACTCCACAATTCTTGGATTGTGTGATCTCTGTGGACAAATTGCTATTCCTTCATATGACAATACATGTTTATGCACAGGTTGTTGATTTTGTGGATACAACATGTGTATGGTATGTAATAAAGGGCTATTCAGAGTCTATGTGGAACGTGTGTAGCTCCCTTCAGTGATGTGTGTCCTGGGTGGCTGCCTTGCAAACAGTCTAGCAGGTTTGGGAACCATGATCTGCCCATGATCATACCACAGCTGGTAGAACTGTGTGTTTGTTGGCTTCCAATAGCTCTGTTTATGACTTCAATCATGATGGACTCAATGGCCTTGCAGATCAGACATAATAAGCTTATAGGACTATAGTTCCCATGGTCTGTTGTGCACCAACACTTGTGGGGTGTGCCATATGTTGCTGTAACACATTCAACAGTTTCAGATCCTGTAGAGAGGGTGAGGCTCAATAGACTGTTCAGGTGCAGGGTCTGTTTGTTCTGTAGTTCACTTATGACACATATAGGGAAACAATGTAATCCAATTGATGCCATGTTTTCGGCTTTGGAAGGAGCTGTTTACCCATTCTACATGTGATATCTCCTGGTATGATGATAGGGCCTTTTGTCAGTGGGAGGTGAGTATGTATGTATGGGCCTGTCTGACAGGATGTCGGCATTGTCAGTCAGGTACAGTTGGCCCTGACTCAGGACATATATGAGTGTACATTGCTATGTATAACATAGCTGAAGGAAGTGTCATGGTTCTGTCTGGACTCCTTCGCAGATAATCTTTCCAAAACACCAAAAAACCTGAGCACTAAACCCCTGTTATACTCTTTTACACACTTAACACCCTACTGATCCCTTTTGATCAGTCAACAGAGAGTATGTCATCATAATATCCTGGCATGTCCAAAGGTTGGTTTTGTGTGTACTCTCCAGTCCAGCTGGTGAATATGGGACTTTTGAGGCAATGTTACAACTGCCTTATGTACACAGACAACCCTCACCTCCTCCCAACAAACTCAGATATATGTGAGAGATGCAACTATATAGACAAACAGGAGGCTGAGCTCTCTCGACCCATGACTGGCACAGTCTATTAGGTGGTGAAGGTAACCACACACACCACAAATCCAGTCTCACATAGACCTATAGTGACAGCAAACAAAATTCATTACCACACAAATACATACTCGGAGGCTCTAAATAATATCTGCCTAAGCAGCAGAGACCTCCTAAGCAGATACCCAAACAATTGCTACCCCACAGCAATACCCACATATCACATGGTTCACAAAGTCAGTGTGCCACACAGTCACTGCCCTTAGGGCTAAACAACACACCTAATACACTTGTAATAGGTGACTCTATTGTCAGACACACTGACGTCACACTCACCAGGCTGAACAAGGAGAAGGACACTCTGAGCTGTCTGTCGGGTAGCAGGTTCCACCACATTACACATGCACTCAGGTCACTCCAAAGCAAGTACAAATATGGCTCCATCATTGTCCATGCTGGTGTGAATGACCTCAGACGTTAATCCCTGGACTACATGACAAGAGACATAGAGGAGTTCTCTGATCATGTAACCCATGACCTTGTGTAGCATCTTACCCTCACCAAGAATGATGGCACAGTATACAGACAAGCTGATCAATTGTAACAGTTGGCTAACATATTGGTGTCATTCAAAGGGGATCCAGTGTCTGTCAGCCTGGGCTGACATGCTCGACATGCCACGTAGCTTCACTATGGATAGCTTGCAGCTTGTCACCCCTGGACTTTCGAATACTGGCTAAGTCTGTTGCCACCCCCACAGTGCCTTTTTTGGGCAAGGCTCAAAAGACAAACCCACCTCCATAGACAATACAAGGTAAAAGAAACTACGGATAATGCTGCTCAACACCAGATGTCTAGACCTCAGAATACAAGCACTCAAGACTCTCCTCAGTATGGAGAATGTCGATATCTGTGCAGTAACAGACACCTGGTTCAGGCTCCCAAAAGCACACCAGCACTACCAGGTTATACTTCATACCATGCTTTTCGGCCACAAGACTCAGACAGACCAACAAATTTAGGGGGAGTATCCTATTCATCACAGATACACACACCTCCAGGTTAGTAGCACTGCAGGAAGCATCAGAGACCATACATGTGCAATTAACAGTGGGCAAAACTGCCTTTCAGTTTGTAGCCTGCTACTGACCACCCTCCCAAACTCAGGAACCGCACTCAGCTTTTCTGGGAACACTGGAGAGTATGACGGTCTCTACAAACACCATTATATGGGGTGACTTCAACTACAGAAACATTGACTGGGAATAATGCTCAAGCCCCAACACCCTCGCCCAACGGTTGCTAGAATTTCTAAACCCAAATGCTATGTCACAACTGGTCACCACACCCACAAGAGGGGAAACCATATTGGACCTGATCATCACCAACATGGGGACTCCATGTTCCACACCAGAGGTATGCCCCTCATTGGTAAGGTCAGACCATACATTTATCTCACTGGACATCCATATTTCATCCCCACCCTCATCCTAGGTTCTCTTGGTGAAGAACTTACCAAAAGCAAACGTTACACTTCTCAAAACCAAGGTGGTATCCTTCAAAGACCCTGGGACAGAGGTAAATACAGCTCAGACCGCTGAATCCTTTACAAACACATTCTATTGACACCTACTGGAATGCCTGGATCGTGCTATCTCAAATAAAAACAAGATTCACTCCTCCAAAGACAGGGGACCTCTCTGGTGGACCCCGGCCATAAATAAGCTATACAACAAAAGGAAGGGGCTACTACATGATAGAGCACAATCCCAAAAAGGGAAGGCATCTCTGATCAGTACTAGCAAGAAGCTACGTTCACTCATGAATTCATCTAAGACCCGCTTCCAAAGGTAAATTGCACCAGACACTAAGGACAATCACAAGGCCTTCTTTAGTTATGTCATGAACCTGGGTGCCAACTCCCAGATATGCTGTGAGTTACTGCAAAATGACAATACATACACTGAACCCACAGACATTGCCAACATCCTGGCAAACAGGTTCAGTGCAAATGTCACTCCCCCATCCCCCCTAATGAGCAAATGTCCATCCCAACATAGTGTAGCCTCCCTGACATCACAGATGATCAGGTGAGTGCTGCCCTCTCCAAAGCAGACAACACAGCATCAATGGGACCAGACGGTGTTCCAGCCTGCATCTTACACAAGCTTCATGACGAACGTAACCCTCACATGAAGTCACTGTTCAATATCAGACTTACTACAGGATATGTACCCAAGGAATGGCATACAGCAACAGTGGTCCCGCTCCACAAAGGTGGTGCCACAACAGACCCCGGACACTATCGCCCTATAAGCCTATCTAGTCTGGTCTGCAAAGTTATGGAGCGTATCATCATGGAACTCATACACACAGACATCGGGAACCTACAGACACTGGATCCTACACAATTCAGCTTTGTTGTGGGCAGATCTTGCCTCTTGAACATGGTCGACTTCTTTAAACAGTTACCAGGTCCATAGATGTAGGGAAGGTAGTCCACACAGCCTACCTGGACCATGCAAAAACCTTCAAAACAATACCCCACTCGGGCATCATACATAAGCTCACCAGCTTAGATATTGACACATATGTCACAAGATGGATTGCTAACTGGATCAGGGATAGCACCCACATGGTAAGTATTGCAGGTGCCATGTCTGACTCTACACCAGTTACACATGGGGTCCCACAAGGCTCAGTCCTGGGACCTCTCTTATTCAGTATATATTCCTCTGATGTACAGGCTAACACAGGAGGAATATGGCTGACCATGTTCGCAGATGACTGCAAACTGGGTGCCATATTTGACTCTCTAGCTGGCACAAGCATCCTCCAAAAGGGTCTCACAGAGATGGATAACTGGTGCCAGAGCCATGGCCTACAGCTAAATGCCATTAAATGCATAGTCATCCCCTTTGGGAATAACAAAGTGCCCACACATTACCACATAGGTGTTAATACATTAAGTACGGTAGAAGTTGTTAGGGATTTGGGGACACGAGTCGTTAGTAATCTTGCCTTTGACAATCGCATTGCCAAAGTGGTTAGACAGACCTTCTATATAGCCCACCTTATCCCAAAAGGTTTCACATCTAGATCAAGTAAAGTCATTGTGCCCCTATACTCATCAGGCCCATGATTGGATACAATGCCCCATTTGGGATGTACCTTACTCGACACCTGCAGTAACTGTAATGGCCACAAAAATACCTCACCAAGTGGATCTAGGGACTCACACAGATACCCTGTGCAGTTCGGTTAAAGTAACTCCAGCTCTACTCAGTACTTACCACCTACTCGGATGCGATCTGTGCCTGTTGTTTACATCCATGTCCAACACAGAATTAATGGACATGCTCCACCTCAGAATATCTGGATCCCTTAGAGCTACATGCTCCAGGGACTTACACCTCAGCACAGATATTAATAGGACATGCTGGAGGGACACATTCATATCCCAGAGGCTCCCCTCACTCTGGAATGGGATCCCAGTCCCGAATAGGCAGAGCCCCCCACTGACCATCTACAGGAGACATATTGACGAGTGGATGGGTGACCGTATGTTTACCCCTGGGATTTCTTCTGGGTCTCTGCTAGACAGAGGCACAATAAACTAAATGTAAAAGGCCTAACTTGTGTGACCTACTATTCACAGGCACAGTCTACTAATCTAACAGGGCTGCGAAAGCCAAACACACTCTGCTTAGGCTTATAAATGCCCTAGGGCAGATAGCCTATTATCAACCTATGCACCTATGGTAATGTTCGGGATGCACATTGTTTATTGATGATACTGATTGCAGGTTTTTTATCTTCTTTACTTTCCCACTTTCTACGAACAACCTAAGTATCTGCAGAACATATTTTATTATGATAGGGCTCCAATATATTATATATGTGTCTGTTGTCATATAACTGTGTGCACAAGGCGGATTGGTGAATAGTGAGAGGTTCCTGGGTTAACACATGCAACAGCTGGATCTGTGTGGCCCACTGCTGTACTCAGACATGGCCTAAATGTGTGAGCATGCCCAGTCTGTCCTTTCAGTGTTTTGTTGCCTGACATTTGTCACATTTATTCCAGTGTGTGAGCATGCCCAGTGTGACCTTTCAGTATGTTGCTGTCTGAAGTCCACTACATTTGTTGATGTGTGTGAACATGACCAATATTAACATTTATACTATATGTGTGTTGAAAATCAGGTTCTATTCTTACTGCAGGGCTCACCTTTGTGTCATAACTTGACAGGGATTATGCTGTGCCTGCAGGGTTTCCATGAGATACTTTTCATAGACTTATCAACATTTCTTCATACAGGCTGACCAGTGCAATACTGTCATGGTTTAGTGGTTCAGTACTATGACTGTAGTGCACAGTATCCTGGGTTCAAGGCCTGTCACTGCTTTATATTTTCATACTGAGCAGACCAGACTGCTTAAGGGCCAGTAGAGCAAATAGGAGCATGTTGGCTTTTGTTCAGCTATGCCCAACGTAGAACAAGCTTGTCCAACATTGCTGAACATTGCCCAATATTGCTCAACATTGACCACAGTTGTGCTAGTGTTAGTGTGTGCAATTGCTTTACATATACTAAATGGTGGTGAAAGCTGTTTAGCATTGCTTTATATTGCTTAACACATGGCAATCATGCCTCGGGTGGTGCTGCACGGCTGCCTATGTCAGATGCACATACTGTACTCCCTATACATGTTTGGAAACAGGTAGTGTCAAGTTAGGCATCCCTTTTACTATATGTGCGAGTCAGAGAGAGGTATCATTTCCAGGGTACCTACTGAGCCAGTGTATGTGCTATGTGTTGCCTCTTTGCCAAGGCCAAAGCATACTGGGCATGCCTCCTTCTGCCTACTGGGGGAGGCTCAGGTTGTTCCTCCTCCGAGTCACTCTCTGCCTGTAATGGCCTTGGCAATGGTGGGGGGCTGTTTGGCCCAGGCCTATGCTGCTCCTGCTGCAGCTGTTTTTGCAGGATCATATTATGTAGCATAGCACATACCATGATAATTTGGGTACATGTAGTTGGTGAGTACTGCAAGGCTCCATCAGATGTGTCCAGGTACCGGAACCGTGACTTGAGCAGGCCAAACACATGCTCGATTACATTACATGTTTGTGCATGTGCCTCATTATGGTGTTCCTGTTCAGGTGTGTGTGCGTTTCTGATGGGTGTCATCAGGCTCCAGTGCATAGCCAGCATCCCCCACTAGGTGACCATGAAGGATGTCCCCATTGGCAAATGTCTGGTACAGCTGTGTCAGATGCCAGATATCTGAATCATGGTAGCTTCCAGGGCAGCCAGCACACACATTCAGTATTTTGCCCTGGGCATCACACATGACCTGGCAGTTAATGGAGGGGAAGCCCTTGCGGTTGAAGTAGACCCTACCCTGCTCACTGGCTGGTGCTTTGATGCATATGTGCGTGCAGTCTATTGCACCCACCACCTCAGGGTATTCTGCTATTTGCTGGAAGAGACGCATATTGCTGGCCAATACCTCATGGGAATTGGGGAAATATACATGATCACCAACATGTGCTGACATAGCATCCAGGAACTGGTGCAGTACCCTGGATGCTGATGCCTGTGATATCCCCATCATATCACCAGTTGGTCTCTGGAAGGTACCTGTTGCTAATATTCTTAGGCCAACACATATCTTGGTTTCCACTGGGATGGGTTCCCCTCTGTTGGTTCTGTGTGTGAGGCGTGGACTGCACAGCTCAACAATTTGCTGCAAGAGGTCTCTGCCCACTCTATAGCACTCCACTATATCCAGCTCATGTAGCCCCTGATAGGTTACCCTGGGCCTGTACACTCTTCTCCGTCTCCTCACTGTGGGTTGTCCAGCAGCATTTGCATTGTCACCACCCTCAGCATGTTGCATTTGTCGCCTTATAACAGCAATGGCAGCCCCTAAAATTTCTTTGTCTCAGTAAAGCTTTTTCAGTTTTCACTTCTATTAGCTTACTGTAGTGTTGCAGTGTCTCTTGAGAGAAACATAGTGGAATGTTGTTTGCAGAGTTTTAAGTGCTGGGCTGGGCTAGTGTACTGCCTGTGTAATTGCCTGATTCTGATTGTTTTCACCTGCTAGCTCTGCTAGTACTTCCTGGTTAACTTCCTAGTATTTGTTGTGCTTCCTTTTTCCTTTCTTTTTCCTCAGGGAGGCAGCGCCACTCACACAAGCGGAAACACTCAAACCAGCTCACATGCACGCACACATGCTTATATGGACTAAAACTTGCTTATTCTTGCTAAAACGTACGCACACCGCCGCAAAAGTGCTTACACAACTTTAAACAGCCTTAGACATGCTTACTCCGGATTAAACGCGTGCACACAGGTGTACACGCGTTCACACAGTCTTACTCAGAATTACAGGCACGCACCCGCGCGCATACACGTTGCAGGCACTTCAGCAAGAAACTTTAGTGTTATCCATGGCATACACCTTCAATTTCTTGCCTTTAGCTAGGCTACCTGTTGACACACCTCTTCCAGTGATGTGCAACTGACAGCAGACACATGCCACTCTGCTCCAATGAGCTTCACTTCATTCATACATACCCCCCTCGTGATGTCACCCATCCTCTACTCTGTTACTCCCATTATCCTACTCCTACACTCCACTGACTGTGTTCATTTGCTATGTAAACTTGGGATTCACTATCCTAGCCCTCATTTGCATAGGATTGCCTACTAATGCTTGGTTACATCTCTTAGACTGAGCTTCCCCCCTTAGCAACCTCTACTCGGTAGCCATGTTGTCTTCAGCCTGCCATTCTCTTGCATTGTAAATTAAGAATTACAATAATATCCACATTTGTGGATTTTAATTATTGGTTTCCGCTTTTTAGAGCAAAGCGCATTTGCGCGGTGCTGCGCTACACTTAAACACCGGAGATCGGGATAAAAAAAATTATTTTATTTTTATTTTGCATCGGTGAACATTGCCAATGGCCATATTTTTGGCCATTGGCATGCTTCCTCAACTGGATGCATCCTTTTTTTGGAGCTGTCACGGCTCCGTTTTGCTATTTGCAGAACCGTACTCAGTTGTCAACGGAGTACATTTCTACAAATAACACTACTCTTACTCAGACAGGTTTGGGTTTCCTGGATCGCAAATTTACCTCATTTGCATAGCTTTCACCTGCAATTGAGGTAATTTGCATATCCAAGCCCTGCCCGTGTAAGACTCGTTTTAGGAGCTCTGTTGCACGCCTCTACCGACTGTTCCTGGATCGCTCGGCGAACATGTTGGCTGCATGGAGTCTTACTCTACTCTTAGACTCGGTGCAAGCCTTCATGAATCCGGCCCATAGACATATGATACTGTTTACAAAACCCTATTTAAATAAAGCATTATGCCTTTATATCCATATATTATTAAAACTATTTGGCTAGGTAAATTTATCAAACTTATTGTACTATATGTGCTGTGTAAAAACTTTTTAAAAACAATTAATCTTTACTAAACAGCATATTCATTCTGTTGTACACATAAGTCGGCATGTTGAAAAGAACAAAAAATGATAAAACATACATTTATCCAGTGCTTTCCTGATAAATTCAAACAATAAAAATCAGACAATGACACTTTTCTCCCACATTCATACTTCATACCTAGCTGTCATTTTATAACTTGGACCCAAATACCATTATGTATGCAAATACATGTTAACTATTAATATTTTGTTACAGGTCTATTCAAAATTTACTAAACAACATATTCATTCTGTTATACTCATAAGTCGGCATGTTGAAAAAAAGAATGATGAGACATGCGTTTATCCAGCGCTTTCCTGATAAATTTAAACAATAAATGTCAGACAGTAACATTTTTCTCCCACACTCATACTTCATACCTAGCTGTTATTCTATAACCATGGTATCCCTCTTTACTGAATAAAACGCTTGAAGGACACAATCCTGGTATCTATGCTGCTAACCAGCTCTTCGTAAATCTAAGGGTATCACATCTTTACTAAATTAGGAATTAATAAATATATAAAAATACGATTGTTATATTCCTTTAATATTTCACCTAAACCAAAGAAAGTCATATTATTATTATCAAACTACTATGTCATTTTAAATACATGGGTATAAGTACCTGTTACATATATAGTATTTATCAGGAGTTATTCTCTGTGTGCAAAGAAATGTTTTGTTTCATAACCAGTCAAAATATCTGAGGAACTAATAACAAGCTATTATTCAATTTGTTTCTCTTTCTGAAAAAGAGAAGTAAGGTCAGTAATTTGATACATTTTTTTTCTTTTTTTTTCTCCTTTTCTTCTTTTCTTTGTTTAAACAATGACATTCTATTTAGATTATGTAGTGGGTAAAGGGTGGGGGAGGGCAGGAGAGAAGAGTAATGAAAATATGATAAATGGAATAATAACATATTTATTCCTTGTAAAAAGTTTATATGTTCTTCAAATGCTATTCCTAATTATACTTTCTTGATTATACTGCTTATGCTTGTTTGTAAATAATCTGTCATGCTTTAACTAATAATAATTAGAACTAAATAATAGTAAATAATATGTTTTATTTTTAACTCTATTAATATAAACAGTAAGTAATATTCCATTGTATATACTTCTTATAGCTTTCTCTTACATTTTTTATTTCTGCTTTACACTCTTTTATTTTCTACTCTCTTTTTCTTTTCTTTATTCTTTCTCTTTATTTTTTTTTCATATTAATATATAGAAATGCTTTTGATCATATAGACACAGTAAATAATAAGATTTGCATAAAATTGAGTTGGGACAAAAATATTGAGTTTTATTACTTATTAATAACTTTGGGCTTAATTTCACTTACATAGAGGCTGTAATAACCTGTAAAATACATCGTGAAGGTTTTGTCATGTTTAGATGCATTTACACTGCTAAATGAATGTTTGTCACTAGTTTTAACAAGTTTCCCAAAATGTTAAGGGAGACAATCTGGGATGTGGGCTACCTCATGAACAGTGTCCTCGAGTTGTTTTAAAAGCTTCAACTCTCAGAATTCTCACAGAGAAGCTGAAAGCAGTCAATTTGACCTTTGACCCAGATATCACACTGACACATCGCAGATTCAGGA